>NC_091118.1:35108968-35415634 GCF_040183065.1 Periplaneta americana | reverse complement strand
TCATTGACACATTTGGGTGGCAACACTGGTTGCAACCGCAGCAAAAGTTTCAACAAAACCGATATCAAAAATGCTGCGGCTGCAACCCTGAGAACCCTGTTCACACGTCGCTACTTTTAAGCTGCGCGCAGCATGGAAAAGTAGCGGGCAGCAGGTTCGGCAGCCACTACTTTTCGGGTTGCACGTTGTTCACACGTCGCAGTACAAGAGTTGCGCAGTTTTTTGTACTGCAGCGCTGCAAAAGTAGCGACGTGTGATCGTACCTTTATTCTGCAGCCACATAATACTAATAATTTTATTAATTCATTGTTGCAGCTGCATCTGCTGCTGGAGGCATATCAATGTTACTGTACTGGCATCATTGTTGGTGTATAAATCACACATTTTTAATAAATTAAATAGGAGAATAAAATTGTATTCGTAGAAAATAAGTCAGTCTCGCAGGAGTGTTCTAGTAGTAGATGCCATGGAGGGAAGTGTGTCTGTCTTACAAGGATCTCTAGGGTCCAGAAAGAGGAAATTAATGACAGAGACAATGTGAAAAACAGAATATAAAGCCAGATACAATATTTAATATTAAAACTCCACTGTAAATTAAATGAAAATAATGTAGTCCTGAGTTAAATAGTTCGTAAAAATGTCATGGATATACGACTCCACAATTATTTTATTCTAGATATTATAATGATAAGGATTTTGGTCTCATGGAATTTGAACCTCCCGGTAGTCACAAGGAAGGGCGCTTCAAATGCTGTTCGATCCCCGTATATAGTTTTACAAAGCCAAGAAAAAGGGTTTATGCACATTACAACAAAGTGGAACAATACAGGCTTCTTGCTTCATTGATGTCTGTTTAATCCACGAAGAGGCGACGGAAAATTGAACAGTCTTGTAAAATAATAGTAAGAGGGTTTTCGAATGTAGTCATGTTACATACTCTTTCAGGTATGTAATAAACGATATTCGCACAAAATAATGTACGATACACGAGCGGTATGTTTTCTTTCAATTCTCGGAAATTAAAAAAGCTCAACTACATTTCGCTTTTTCAAACTTTCCCTCGAACATGAAAACTTCAACATACCGCTCTTGTAACGCATATTACTATTGTTTTCGCGGATCATTGCCAAAGGTTTTATTGTTTTTGCTTTGTCTTTTGGCTTAAGCCTTTTGACTTTGCTTTTGCAATATTTCTAACAAGATTACCGTTCCACGTCTTCTTCGTCGTGCTGGTGAGAATCGAATAGGTCGAAACCGAAGATTCGCAAACTGGGTAAAAGAATATCGTCCCATTTTGTATATCACTAGCCAAAAGGCTTTGGAAAATCCAAAAACTGCAAAGGATAATACCAAATGCAGTCAAAGGATTAAACCTTTGGCAATGATCCGCGAAAACAGAAACTTTTTTAAAGAGTGTGAACTCTATTTGTAATTTTACATTTTCTCTGTTTCAGCTCCAATTCACCTCTTCAGCCAGAGAAGTGTGATGTCAAAAATTCTGCCGATCACTATTCTAGGACAGAGTGGAGAAGGAAAGATCTCTAACGAGAAATTCCAAATTGTAATATTTTTTTTGTTAAGTTTATTTGTACACGCTTTAACATGTGTGATCATATCGAGTGTGTAGGATGTTTGAGTATATCAGTAGGCCCGTGTTTAGTACTGTTGAGAGCCTGTTTCTATTGCCGTGTGTTATAGATGGCTCGCGTTCAACTGATATTAGATTTTGATGAATGTTTATATTAGTATTAAGACTGTGATGAATCATGACATATAAATTTCCAATCTGTCATTTGCCTTTGTGACTGAGGGAAACCATGAAAAACCCCAGTCAGATTAGCCGGCCGCTGGGTTTGAGCCCGGGATATCTCGAATGCGAGTTTCAGACGTTACTGTCAAAGCTAATTAGCTCGGTAGTAAAGTCTTACTGTCAAAGAGAAAATGAAATAGGAATATCTACTGTCCTGAAATAACTAGCCTTACTATTGCAGGACACATGTGTCAATATTGGCTAAAATTTGTGCGACCCGTGACGCCAATGCATAATATGATATAGGCCTACAGTATGTAGTGGTTCTCATTTACGCAGAATTTGGGCATCTTTTTTTTAAAAGAAGGAGGTTATATCAGTTGTTTAGTTTTATTGTAATCATTGGATCTGTCTGTTTACTTTCACAGTGTCTTCTCATGACGTGGTATGAAATCTGAAAAGTCTTAGGCCTATCCAATTAAAAAAAAAAGTAATATCGACGTTTCTTTCAATTAATGCGTGGGGTTTTATATAAATTCTACAAACTTAACTAAAATATCGATTACTTTTTCCAACAAAAGTCATTATTGTCCTCGATGTTCTATTTTTGATACTTCGAAACACTCAATACTTAGGAGTAAAAAGAGCGATCGATATTTCTTAGAAATGGACCCGATACTATTACGTTTTTAGGAAGTTCTCCTCTTCGTTTCTTTCTTTCTTTCTTTCTTTCTATCTATCATCTTTCGTATTTTCTTTCTGTCTGTCTTTCTTTGTTTCTCTATAATTTTCCGTTTCAGCGATGGATTAGAATTCCACTATGTCAAAGAGTGGTACTGTATATCCGTCTTTTACACAATTATATGTTGTTTTTTCATCACTCAATAGTACTATACGTTACAAGAGCGGTATGTTGACGTTTTCATGGTCGAGGAAAAGATTGAAAAAGCGAAACGTAGTTGAGCTTTTTTAATTTCCGAGAACATGAAAACAAACATACCTCTCGTGCATCGTACATTATTTTGTGCGAAGATTGTTTATTACATACCTGGAAGACGAATTTCTAATTAGATGCAATGAAATCTCCATGTTGGTTTCTGTTTAATGACGGCAACTTCGGAAAACCAAAATATCTTTCTTCAACATTGTTGCTATAATATGTTTTCTGCGTTTACTATACTCCAGCAGGCCGTGATATACGTCTGTCTTCCCCCCCCCCCCAGTCTATAAATGCGAACTTAAAACAAACGGTAAGGTTATGTAATGATTTATTTTTCATTTTAATATTTTAACAATATTATTTATGTAACATATTGCAGTAATAACATCGGCATCTGGAATCTTATTGATTTTTTCACGGCTTCCTTAATGTTACTTGTATCAGGAATGCATTAAGTTTCGTGGAGTAGTAGACTTTACTTAATTTTTGCCAATATTTAAAAACAATAATTAACAATGCAATTTAGATGAAATTGCAGTGGTAAGTTTCCAATTTATAATTATTACTATGTTAAACGTCTCTAAAAATAATATGTTAAAAGCCTAAAAATAATATGTTAAAAGCCTAAAGCCGTAAAATGAATGTCGCGTTTAAGCGGTAAGAAGAGGGAAATTGTTATGTGTGTTACGTTGGGAATACTGAATGTGGTATTTCGCACTTACCGCGTATTGGTTCTGTAAGGAAAACAAGCAAATACGCACGATCTCACACAAAAGAATTTTATAACAGTATATGCTATAAAATAATCTTCACTCCTGGTACAGTAAAATTTTCAACATCCCCAGTGTGAGATTGAGAAATCCCCCACTAACAGTCGACAAATTCTTAGAGAAAAGTACATGTTGTGAATGGTTTAATATTCTAACCGTCCTCCCAGAAATACTCCAGTGTAAGACATGTGAATAATCTCCACTCCTTTCCTAATTTTTACGAATACGATAACTTTATAACCTTATAAACAAGTTTCCAACGCTATTTTTTTAAATAAAATTTACTTTTGGTTTATTTAACGACGCTCGCAACTGCAGAGATTATATTAGCGTCGCTGGTGTGCTGAAATTTTGTCCTGCAGTAGTTCTTTTACATGCCAATAAATACACTGACATGAGCCATCGACCTGGACCCAGCATTACAACGGAATTAAAGAAGACGTAATAAGTAAATAAGACATCAAATTTCTAACCAGTTTCTCTGAAACAAAAGCCTGCAATATACTCGTTACGTCATTGTTTGATTTCTTGACTTTAATATCGTTTCTAAATACGGAAATCAGTTTACCAGCAGATATTTCAGAAACTTGTGGAGCAAAATTGGATGTACTTCTAAAAAAATCTCGTGAGAGTTATGAAAGAAAGCAGGAGAAATTGATTAAATAACTGAAGAGCTAGAAAACAAAAAAGCGCTTTCAGAAACAGTAGGTCTGGCATACGAGTAACTAATGAACTAGATCAGTTGACTAAATTTTACATTCGGTCTCTAATTTATTTTATCCGCTTTGATTATGTGGACTTTACATGTCTAATAAAAAGGTTGTAAACATATTCATTACGCAAATTAGTTAGGTAAAGGTACTTTATACATTTTTTTTTAAACACCAATCTTAAAATTTGTTACATTGCACTTCATATCTTGCGCGGGATTTCGAAGGTACTAAACATTCAATTGCAGAAGTTACTGCATTTCCAATATCTGAAACCTCGTTTCAACTCATTTTAACAATTTTAATTTATTTCTCTTAGTAGGCCTACTGCTGTGTTCTGTTATCAATAGAAACCCTATCGTGTTCATGACTAATAAAACAAACATAAACGAATAGCCTCTCGCAGGAAGAAATTGATAATAATACAATCGCCTCTCCACAAGAGACATGTTCAAAACTAACAAACATTATGCAAATACTTTTATTACAAATTAATTTTTATCAAAGTGGAAAAAAACGTTGTACGATATACTTATCGTAACTTCATATTATAATACTCGACTGGTTATCAAGCTCGACCTGCTGCCTCGTTTGACAACTTTCCAAACTCGTATTGTAACATGAAACGTTACGATACTCATATTGTAAATAACAATTATCATATCTATCAGAACAAGTCAGTAGATTAAACTTTACATTTAATTTTTATGTTTAATTTTAATATTCAGAAGTATTACGTTATTGATTAATAACATATCATTTATTTTCATTTCGAAATTCTTGTTTTAATTAATATTGATATTATGACGTAGAACTGTTATAAATACCAAATAGTCAACAGCTCAATTGTTATCACAGTTTTATTGCACGCGTGCCATAATATGGCATTTTATGAATGATTTTGGGCAAACGTACAGAATGTTTATAATGCAATATAATTAATTTTATGCTCGATCATGCCGAAATGTAGTAATTATACACCTGGTAGCAGTCCTTTAATGCATGTCATTAAAATACACCTACTCATTAAAGTACAGGTGTTCAGCCAATGACAACTCAGCTTACAGGTGTTCAGCCAATGACAAGTCAGCTTTGTACCGTTATAAAACCGCAAGTATCGATTATTCTCGGATATGCAATCGAAAGAGAATTAGCGAAAAGTCACGGAAGCTGAAAATCCAATACTGTCGCAGAAGGTTATGTTCTGTTACTATAATAATTAGCGTTAATTGTAAATAATATTCAAATAAATTCAATTTGTCATCTCGTTTTTCAATGTCGAATTTAATAATCAAGGTTATATCAAGTTTAACGGGATTACAGCAAGATCAATGACATTATTGTTCCTCGGAAAAAATCAATACTTTCGCGTCTGCGTATATCTCACAATTCACGACCTAGAACAAGTTAGAAATATGGTCGAGCATAAAAAGTCGTATGAAACTCGCCTATAATGGTAATTAAGAAGCTCGTATGAAAATTATGAAACTCGCTTGCGCTCGTTTCATAAACATCCATACTCGCTTCTTAATTACTATCATTATAGGCTCGTTGCATAATGTACTATAAACCTATTAATTCCTTAAAGTAAAGGTTAAGGTATCCCCGTAACATGCCATGAAGGCACTTGGGGGGCATGGAGGTAGAGCCCCATGCTTTCCATGACCTCTGCACTAGAATGAGGTGGTGTGGTCGGCACCACGCTCTGACCGCCTTTTACACACGGGAAAGACCCGGTACTCAATTTTATGGAAGGCTGAGTGAACCTTGGGGCCGTTCTGAAAGTTTGGCAACGAGAAAAAATCCTGTCACCACCTGGGATCGAACCCCGGACCTTCCAGTCCGTAGCCAGCTGCTCTACCAACTGAGCTACCCGGCCGCCATTAATTCCTTATCTGCTTCATAAATAAATAAATAAATAAATAAATAAATAAATAAATAAATAAATAAATAAATAAATAAATAAATAAATCGACTGCTGTAATATGTGAGCCGGCACACTGAAGATCATGGCTTCATTAAAGATCGGACATCCTCTCTCCTTTCTTCGTGGAAGTTTTCTTCTTGTGAACTTTCTACCCGTGCTGAAGCAAGTAGTCTACACATTAAATGGGAAAGATCTCTTCCATCGAAATAGATTCAATTAAGTATTGCTATTCGGACTCATATCATCAATGCTGCTGTTTTGCACAGTCCGACATAAGCGAACCTCTCACACCTACAAGTCGTACGATCCGACCACACGACTATTGCGGGAAGGCGACGAGTAGTACTACCATCGTTGCCAGCCCTTGTGAGAAGTCTCGAAGACTACAATAAGCCTACTGTGGTAGGCAGATCGAAGTGGAGGAAAATTTCTTATTGACATTAAAAAGTAGTTGAAGTTGCAGAATAAATAAATAAATAAATAAATAGTAAGTAAGTAAGTAAGTAAGTAAGTAAGTAAGTAAATAAGTAAATAAATAAATAAATAAATAAATAAATAAATAAATAAATAAATAAATAAATAAATAGTAAGTAAGTAAGTAACTAAGTAACTAAATAAGTAACTAACTAAATAAATAAATAAATAGTAAGTAAGTAAGTAACTAAATAAATAAATAAATAAATAAATAGTAAGTAAGTAAGTAAGTAAGTAGGTAGGTAACTAAATAAATAAGTAAATAAATAAATAAATAAATAAATAAATAAATAAATAAATAGTAAGTAAGTAAGTAAATAAATAAATAAATAAATAAACAGTAAGTAAGTAAGTAAATAAATAAATAAATAAACAAACAAGTAAATAAACAAGTAAATAAATAAATAAATAAAAATAAACAAATAAATAGTAAGTAAATAAATAAAATAAATAAATAAATAAGTAAGTAAATAAATAAATAAATAAAATAAATAAATAAAATAAAATGAATAAAATAAAATAAATTAAATTAAAATAAAAGTAAATAAATAAGGAAATAAGTAGGTAAGTAGATACGTAGATAAATAAATAAAATAAATAAATAAATAAATAAATAAATAAATAAATAAATAAATAAATAAATAAATGTCAATCAGTCAATCAATCAATCTATAGCTACTAATAATAAAACTGTAACTAAACTTTTTCTGATAATTTTTGCTTTTTAAAAAATAATTGGTGTTAACATATTGTGTAATTAACTATACTTAGATCAAAAATAGCATTATTGAAATTTTTGTTTTTGTGTCTGTCTGTCTGTCTGTATATTTGTTACCTTTTCACGCGAAAATGGCTGAACCGATTTCTATGGAAATTGTTATATAAATTAAGTTGTGTAAACTTAGAATTTAGCCTATATCACATTTAAAATACTTTATTTAAAAGGAGAGTTATAAGGGTGTCTGAAGTCAATAAATCGAAATATCTCGCATATTATTGATTTTTTTAGAAAGGTATTATTTTACAAAAGTTGTTTTTAAAAATATTTCCGAGAAGTTTTATTCTATACAAAACTTCAATAGAATTAATTTTAACGAGATATTTCAGTTTTAAAATAGCAATGCTTTTTATATCAGTGCCGCCTCAATCAGACTAATACAAAAGTGAAAACAAATGACTTTGCGTTCATTTAAGGCGGTCTTGCACAACAAACGGATATCTTTGTAATCTGTTGTTGTTGAGTCAGCTGTCCGAAGACAGATACCATGAAGGCACTACTAATGAGGCAACTATGCCAGGAGATAATGGGGTAGATTGATCAGTTCCTTTCCCCCTTCATTGCATACATCGCCGACTAGTTCCATATTACACTAGTCAGACTTCAGATGCATACAAACAATCCTCTGACACATATCGTCGTGTGAGATGTACTGCATATCAGCCAGAATCTCAATCAGAAGTATGTAATCTATTATCTATACTAATAATAAAACTGTAGCCGAAATTTTTCTGGTAATTTTCGATTTTCCAAAAATAATTGGTCCTAACATATACAATTAACCACCCTGAAACCGAAAATCGCTTTTTTGAAATTTTTGTTTGTATGTCTGTCTGTCTGTCTGGATGTTTGTTACCTTTTCACGCGATAATGGCTGAACCGATTTCGATGAAAATTGGAATATAAATTAAGTTCGTTGTAACTTAGATTTTAGGCTATATGGCATTCAAAATACATTACTTAAAAAGGGGGTTTATAAGGGGGCCTGAATTAAATAAATCGAAATATCTCGCTTATTATTGATTTTTGTGAAAAATGTTACATAACAAAAGTTTATTTAACAATAATTTGCGATAAGTTTTATTCCTTGAAAAATGTTGATAGGACTGATATTTAATGAGATAAATGAGTTTTAAAATTAAAATAACTGCCATCTAAGGCCGTGTAATGAATTAAAAAACAAATGACTTCGTCTATAAGGGGCCTTGGACAGCAACAATCGAAAGCTATGAAAGATAGCCTACAGAGAATGTTTCTGTGTTTGTATGAAGTAATATCGGAAGCTAAATTAACCGACCTGTATAATTAATTATTAATTCACCATTGGAAAGTGTAGTTTCTCTAGATGGACATAATGCTATAATGTTATTACAGTAACTTCTGAGTGAATCGAGGACAGGTAAGATTAAAATAGCTTCTTATGCACAGAAAAAATGATAGGCTATTCTGTACATTCGTTTCCTGTATTTCCTAAAATAATTTTTATGACCAAATGTGTGGTCTCTGGATCAAAATGATCGCATTTTAATTATGCAAATACAATTTAAATTAAGTAACATAATAAACGATTTATCCTTATATCAAACATGAATGTTCCCTGGATCAAATGTCCTATTTTAATTATGTAATTACTTTATATTTATTTCTAACGGGTGCAGCGGAGCGCACGGGTACGGCTAGTACGCTAATAAATGGTTGTCAATATTAATATGTATGCTGTTATGAAATTATGGACAGGATTAATGTTTTCAATAGACTAATATCTTACAATTATTTTTCTAATCAATTCTAAAATTAATTCAGAAGGATATTTTCAATTATGTTATTCCGAATTCTCTTATTTTTGGTAAATGGCATAATATACAGGCAAATAATTATACAGAAGATAATCTACAGTAATTCAATATTATATTGTAAAGAACTGATTTTGACTGGTTAATTCTATTTTTACAGTAATTTACGTAATTTCATCTTACCGTGCTTGGTCTGGGACAGGCCTGCAGAACCCATAAGTAGGGGAAACATGACGTCAGCCTCATTCCATTTCTGTTGGGGAGGATCGACTTCCGCGTGGAGTTGTTTACATTCTTTTCCCACGCAAGGTCCATCAGTGGCGGCACTGTAATTTTCAAAAAGGACTGTAATAAATTCATTGTATTTATACTGCGTTATCTCGTTTCAAGGTTCACAATTAGGGTAAACTAGTGTCTGTTGGACAGTCGGGCATGTTGGACACTCTGTACTTTAACGTGTTACCTCGCCACTTGTGGGCACCAAATTCTGCTAGAAGTCAATGAGGGAAGTAACCACGAGTGGGGCTACTTCCGTCATTGACTTCTAGCAGAATGTGGTGCCCACAAGTGGCGAGGTAACACGTTAAAGTACAGAGTGTCCAACATGCCCGACTGTCCAACAGACCCCAGTTTACCCTATGCTAGATTTCCTGTCGGTAGGTTCTTTGAGATTTCTTTGCACCTAGCCTGCCTCAGATTTTCGAAAACTTTCCTCCTATCATTACTTACGGAAACATAAATTTATAGCATTTAAGTAATGAACCTTGAAAGTCACTATTAATTTCAATTAAAAATTGACACAACGAGTGACGTCCTTAATTTAACAGTTTATAATAAATAATCAGTATGCAGTTCGTAGTAATGAACTTACCCGAAAGTTTGGATAATTCTTAATATGGGCTTTGTTCAAATGTCTGGTTTAATATTGAAATGACGAGTAGAAATAAATTGGATGGGACACAGTAAAGAAGCAATTCTTTCGTCAACAACAACAACATAATCATACTCCCATTTCCTTTGGAAGTAGTATTTTTTCACGGATTTGGATTTTGCCATATTCCATTTCTCTTTAAACTACAGTACGCGGTATTGTGTATTTATTTATTTATATATTAATTTATTTGGCTGGAGTGCGTTGCAATGTTGAATGACAGCATTGACATCCGGTCATATAGCTCTCACTCACTTAGCAACGTACAATTTATTTATCGTCCTATAACTAGTAAAACGAATTAAGACCAGTAATGCAAGTTTTATAAAAAAACAGGAATTAAAACTTTATTAATGCACGAAAAATCATAATAAATTCTTCAAATAAAGTAATTGGTTTGTTGCCTGCATGCAACATTACGGACTTATTCCACTTTAGTAGAATACAGAGCACGGAAAGACAAGTCGGAGACTGTACTTAACTTGTTTTACACAAAAAGTGGACTTAATCGGTTTTACTAGTAATAGGACGATAGGCCTTCTTACATTATATGCACACATACATGTTAAAATTTATTTTACATGTCTTTTAACTTAATTATTTCCCTCATTCATTTTTCCCTTACTTTCTAAAGGTATGTTCCTAAGGATTTTATTATCTGTTTATTTGTAATTCTTGATAGCGTAATGTATACCTGCCGCCGCGAGAATGAATGTTGATGCAGCTGAGCGTAACTAGAACGCTATTACCGCACTGGTAGAAAAGGTAGGTGGGGTAGAAGGGGTAGTAAGGCAGTCGTTCTGAGGAGCTACAGTTCTGCAGGTCTAGTCTGGGAGTATATAGAAGTTTCACCAAAAATTAAAATGTAGTGACAATAAAATTAATATTCTATGTGGACCAAACAAATTACCGTGGATCACTCAAAAATGTAATTAAGTAATGAAAATGTGTACTGTACGAAATATTTAATATGTGCCGCTGTATATTTGTAAAATTATTTCATCTCTCACTTTATCATGAAATAAAGCAACGCAAATCAGAAATCAGTCTCGTGTGTGGTGTGGGAGGATATCAAAGTTTCATAACTGTATTTTAAGAGTGATTTCGTAAAGACGACTATTTTTGCTGGACCAAAAATAAAATAAAAAAGGACTAAAAATTAGTATTTTACCGTGAAGCTTACGAGAGTTTTTCATTTCCATTGTCTAAGTTATGCGAGTCATTTTACAAAGTGCAAAGTGAACGAAAAAGATTTCCTGCGATTATTATTTCCCAATATTTGTTCCCTTTTTTTCTTAAAATAATATTTTCATTTGATTTTACTTACGTAAGCAACGGTGCACAATGGGGCCAACACAAAAATATTTGTACGCAATCCATGCTATGTTGACATTGGTTTGGGGTGTGTTTTAATTAAAGGATGTATTCAAGACTAATTGAGAAATCTATTAAATGAATTATCCTTGCACAAAAACTGATGTTCTCTGAACCAAATTATAGTATTTCAGTAATTATGTTGATACAATAGCAATTAAGAAAGATGTTAAAGGAATTATCCTTGCATCAAATGTATGCTCCCTGGACCAAAATGATTATATTTTAATTATTGAAATATAATTTCTAATAATAAATATGTTAAAGTTTTTCTTTATACCAAAAAAGAATGTTCCATGAACAAAATAATTGTATTTTAATTATGTAATTATGCCATTGTATCATATAGGATTGTATGAGGTTGTTGCAACTGAGTTATCTAATGTCAAATGTTTTTATTTATAACGTTAGGCCATTAATGACTGAATAAATAAGGAGTCGCGTTCATAAGGGTAGAGGTTGGGTTTGGGATGATGGCCTTACTTACTTATTGGCTTTTAAGGAACCCGGAGGTTCATTGCCGCCCTCACATAAGCCCGCCATTGATCCCCATCCTGAGCAAGATTAATCTAGTCTCTACCATCATATCCCACCTCCCTCAAATCCATTTTAATATTATCTTCCCATCTATGTCTCGGCCTCCCCAAAGGTCTTTTTCCCTCCATTCTCCAACTAACTCTCTATATACATTTCTGGATTCGCCCATACGTGCTACATACCCTGCCCATCTCAAGCGTCTGGATTTAATGCTCCTAATTATGTCAGGTGAAGAATACATTGCGTGCAGCTCTGCGTTGTGTAACTTTCTCCATTCTCCTGTAACTTCATCCCTCTTAGCCCCAAATATTTTCCTAAGAACCTTATTCTCAAACACCCTTAATCTCTGTTCCTATCTCAAAGTGAGAGTCCAAGCTTCACAACCATATAGAACAACCGGTAATATAGCTGTTTTATAAATTCTAACTTTCAGATTTATTGACAGCAGACTAGATGACAAAAGCTTCTCAACCGACTAATAACAGGCATTGGGATGATGGCCTACAAGCTACAAATCGTGCGTAAGATTTTGCTTTGCAAATTATTCAATATGGAGTGACGTGCACTACATAGAATTCTTACCTATTAAGTATATAAACTTCTCATTGATTATATCGTGTCTCTGGTGTGGTTTGTTATAATTTTCAGGTTATTTTCAATTATTCAAGTACGTTTTTCCCTTTTCTGTTGTGAAGGAATATCAAGTTTCACCTTATGTTGTTGGGGAGTAATAAATAATAAGTCCCATTCTTGTAGGTTCTATATATTATGCAGTTGCCACTGCGCGCTTGTGCCTTGCTCTACAGAGAACCATAGCAGACAGCATCCAGGCTCCGCTGCCTGCTCAAGGAGCGGTAGTACGTATGGGACTTTGAATTTGATTTGTGTTTCGTTCATTTTAGCGGAAAAGTATAAGTTCGACATTAATAATTTTATGTTAAAGTTAAGTATTACTTTTCACATACTTCAAAATGTCAATTAAACAAAATTCTCAGTTATCTCGAAAGATTTCTGCCTCAAAACAAAACAAAACTCGGAGACTTAATAAGAGTGAGAAAGTAAAGGACAATCGTTTACGAATTAATAATGCAAACATTTCAGTGACTCGGTGAAGAGAAACTAGCATCGGACACTTTGAGCGACTTCCCGATACCTGAGTTCGAGCTTGCCTGGGTCGAGAAAGAGAAAACAGCGATTAATTTTCTCAGAGGATTAACGAACTACAGTGTATTACTAGAACTAGAGAGCATAGTCGAAAATGAGTACGCAGTAATAATACCAATATTAGCATTCCATTACGATACAGTTAATATTGATTATGCTCATTCCAATGGTATTCAAACAGACAAGAAGGATAATACAATAAATGCAATAAAAACAATGGACTAATGAGCCGAACGGATTATGTTGCGCTGCTGGAAAATTTTTTCCTGAGATTCAAGAGCCATCACAACCAATAAAAACTTACTTATAGGAGTACATCCGTTATCAACACACATTTAAAATAATATAGTAAGACAGTAAAAAGGTAAAAGGTAAAGGTATCCCCGTAACATGCCATGAAGGCACTTGGGGGGCATGGAGGTAGAGCGCCATGCTTTCCATGACCTCGGCACTAGAATGAGGTGGTGTGGTCGGCACCACGCTCTGACCGCCTTTTACCCCCGGGAAAGACCCGGTACTCAATTTTATAGGAGGCTGAGTGAACCTCGGGGCCGTTCTGAAAGTTTGGCAACGAGAAAAAATCTTGCCACCACCTGGGATCGATCCCCGGACCTTCCAGTCCGTAGCCAGCTGCTCTAATAACTGAGCTACGCGGCCGCCATACTAAGACAGTCCAACGCTTTATTCCAAATGGCATCGTTTGGTGCAAAAGGCAATTTTATGCCAATATTTAAAGTTCAAGGACAGACTTATGACTTAATTGGAAGTCCTCTTCCAGCTCTCAGTTCTTACAAATACATTTTGTTTCAGACGTTGGCCAACTGTCTGTTAGGTGACAGACAGACAGACATAGCTTATTCATGTCGTTCACACATCATAATATGTATGATATCGTCAGATGGTACACATTACCAGATTAAGTCATGAAATTCATTAATTTTATAAAGAGAGGCATGTGATCTAACAGTCCTGATCCTCTCCTGAATGTTGGAATCGGAAAACTTTTAATGCCATTCGGTAGACTATTAAATAATTTAATGGACATATACTGGAAACTGTTTTCAGTTGAACTGTAGTCTAATTACATTTACTCATATACACGTTTGAATTATGGGTAGAATAACTATGTATGCTCAAATTTACAGGAAAATTTGGAATATTATGCCTAACATACAGGAAGCAAGCCAACACATACATAGAAGGCACAGTTAGAATGCCAGATCGCATAAAGAGTGGCTTACAATATAGTACCAAGCTTAAAAGTAGAATTGATTGAACTCCAGAAAGTACTGCATGATATTAACAGTTACATTCATAGTCTTAAATGCAGTTTTGAAAACAATTCACGAGCAAACTAATTACAAATTATAATACGATAATTTTTCGCTAAGTAACAACAAAGTTCAATTTGAAAATAAAATATATTTAAGTAAATTATATTTATTTGTAACAAGTGTAGCGCAGGGTTTGGGTAAATAAATAAATATAAACAATAAATAAGTAAATAAATCAATATATACATAAATAAATAATATCTGACTGGTAAACCAACATGGAAAGTGGAATTTTGCAAGTTGAGTTTATCTATCTAGTGGCTAAGAATTAAATGAGGTCGTCACACCCAAATGTGCATTTTCAAAAAAGACACATTTTAAAGTACCCAGATATCTTGAATAATTATGGTAATGTATGAAAGTATCATGTTCTGATTACCCTCCTTTATTAATTTTCACACAGCTGACAGAGATAATTATTATAATTTTTTTAAAGACATAAACCAGTGTAAGGACAAAGACCTACTCACATTATCTGCTATATGACGCAATAACCTGACTGTAACATAGTCCCAGATTTGTATAAAATACCGTGTGGATCATGTCAACTAAAAGTTCTCTACAAGATCTATAGCTCAGTAGTAGACTGCTATACGTCATGTTTGGTAAGACAAATTGATTTCAGCTTCTGAATTCAAATATTCCTAATAAGTTATACAACTTTTTGCAATCAGTAAAGATATGTAGAACATCAAAGATAAAAAAAAATGAATAGAGGATCATGGTTGCAGTATTAACGTTAAATAATGTTAACTGTTTAAACAACTTTACCTTGGCATTAAACTTTACATTTAACAAAACAATCCTATATGTATATTATTTATTTATATCGCCCACAGTATTTATGTTTTCCATGAGTTACATCTGTAAGTTGAGGAGGAGTATGCTAAATGTTGTACTTAACATTGACCTATGGTGCGTCTGGCCGCGAAACCAGGTGGCCCGGGTTCGAATCCCGGTCGGGGCAAGTTACCTAGTTGAGGTTTTTTTCCGGGCTTTTCCCTCAACCCAATACGAACTTTCGGTAACTTTCGGTGTTGGACCCCGGATTCATTTCACCGGCATTATCACCTTCATATCATTCAGACGCTAAATAACCTAGCTGTTGATACAGCGTCGTAAAATAACTCAATAAATTGACCTATGGTAGTTGAGGAATGAAACAAAACAATAAGTTGTCCATATTGCGTCCAAATACCATGTCTATGCAAGAATTAGATCTAGTTGTTCCTTAGGCGAGATAAGAAAGGACGTAAGTTCAAAGGTACCTTTCATAATCTGAACAAGTTACGCAATGTCTTTCACATTCACGTTAATGTCACCCGCAAATATGACTGGCATGTCCTCATAACCTCTTCTCGTAGAAAAGTTAAAACATCTTGCATCTGGGTACATTATTATTGGATTGGAAATTATCATCCTCTTAACGTTTTCTTTTTCTGTAAAGTCTCGTACAGTCCATACTACGTGACTGCTTCCGGTAGACATTTTAAAGTATGTGCGATACATGTTTGTAGCTGTTAATTAAATTTAAATTGTTAACTGCCTCCCATTGGAGGTATCCCAGAAGGACTCAGTATACTCTCCTACATGAATTTTACAATATTAAATGTTTACATAAATTTCTTGACAGAAAATTAAAATAAACATATTATAAAGTGAAGAAAAAGAAAGTAAATAGAGTGAATATGATGACTCAGAATTTGACAAGAGCTTTTCAAAACTGAAGTTATGATGTCAGTAGTAAGTGTCTGTGGTAGTTCAAAAGTCGTCCTGAAGCTTTCAAAGAACTTGGGAATCACACCACGAGCTCCAATAAGAAGACCAATCAATTCAATGTTTTCAAGCTGGTATTTTGCTTTGAAGTAATCAACTGTTGGGGTCACAGTTTCAGCATAGCAGTTATGTAAGCTAAACAAAAATGGTGGTAACGCCTAAACCGTTGAATTCCAATCTATAGATCTGCACTTCACTTTCTTTTATTGTTTTCATTTTGTATTGTATCAATTTTGTTATTATTTTAATATGTTAGTAACTTATTTTCTTTTCACGTTTTGTTAAACTGCACTGCTTGTGCATTTTGTAATCTTGTGGAGTTTAAGAGAAGTCCCTATGAACTTAACTCAGCCAGTATAAATAAATGAATGAATGGCTAAATGAACCAGTAAATAAATAAATATATAAATTGATAATGGCGGAAACCACGTCTGCACTAGTTACAAACGTAGAGTACATTCTTCATCTGGAATAGTTAACACAGTGGTGCTTTTTAGTAGTTTATTTTAGGACGCTTTATCAACATCTTAGGTTACTTAGCGTCTGAATGAGATGAAGCTGGTAATGCCGGTGAAATGAGTCCGGGGTTCAACACCGATAGTTACCCATTATTTGCTCATATTGAGTTGAGGAAAACTCCGGAAAAAAAACTCAATCAGATAACTTACCCCAACCGGGAATAGAATCCGGGCCACCTGGTTTCGCGGCCAGACGCGCTAACCGTTACTCCACAGATGTAGTCCAAATACAGTGTTACAAGACTTAAATTAATAGATTTTAAAGTATTATTATTATTATTATTATTATTATTATTATTATTATTTAAAACATTTATTCACAAAAGCGACTACAGACATGTATCGTTAACTAGTCTAACTAGAACAAAGTAATGGAAAATTTAATTTTTATTATAAACACAACATTTTAAAAGTTAGAAATGTGGTTAAATGTACTATTATGGAATTATCATTCCATAGGAAGTGAATTTATTTGGCGTACTCTATCCTGAGAAAATTGAAGTTTATCATATTTTTTTTTTTAAATTTATGATTGCTGATGTTCCTCAATGATTTGTGGGAGCAATTACGAATCACCAGCGACAATACACAATTGGTAATTTGAACTCGAAAATGGCTCTGGTTGGCTGAAAATCAACGGTTTCCTGTACGCCATTGGTGACATGGTACTTGGGCAAAATAGTCAATGTTTTTAAGAAAGTGAATGTTTTTACTTTCTCATTGATGATATACTGAAAAAATTGACATTGACTGTGCCTTCTGTCTGTGGACAGCGATGTCTCCTGAACTACTGGGTTGAATTTGTTCACATTCATTAACTACATATCGATATGCATCGAGGTTATACACCGTATGAACACTTACACTATACTGAAATTTCTTTACAGGTGCGAGAGTATCATTCCTGATTTTGTCCTTGTCCAGTTTCTATCAAGATTTGGAAACAACAGATGTGAAATGTGACATTGGAGCCCCTCCCAAGAAAGACTTCTCTCTCTCAATTGTATGTAATTAACATATCATTTAATGAACTTGAAACAAACAGTTTTAAAAGTATCCTTAACTCAGGTAGCTTGATGAATTTTGCTTCGTCTTCATTTTATTCTTACTGCGTCATCTTCCCATTGCCGCCATATCATACGCATATGCCGTACTCCATATTGGATTAGAGTAAGGATGGACACAATGTCCCCGCGCGGGCAATATATACATCATCCCTACATTTCTCCCTCCACAAATATTCTACGTGTCTGCGTTAACATACAGTAAGCAGAGGTTGAACTCGGTACTATAGCGTTCTAATCAAGGGTGTGTAAAGTGGTGGAAAATGGCGAATAATTGTAGGTTTCGTTATAATTTCCAAGAAACATGGAAACAAGTACAGGGACTTCAATTTATTTTTACTAATATTTCTAATATTAACCTGGCTATACCTTTAGATTAACGGTTGAGAACCGGAAACACCGTTTGCTACCTCCTTTCACGACTGGTGTTCGATGATACTAGCGTAAAATACAAGGGTATGGGAGGGAAGAAAAGTAGTTCATCCATTTACGTAAACTAGGAAATATTGCGATTTTGAGTTTGATAATTTTCATTAGGTTTTTACTTGATCAAAATACAGTACAGTATTAACAATAAGTATTTTTACTCACGAAATTGAGTTATCCATTCGGACGTATTCACTATGCAGTATATATTATACTGTCTACAGCACATTAGCGTACAATATAAAGAATGAAGTTAAATTGAAAAATAATCATAATATGGATATTTAAACATATTTTTGAAAATGGTGGCCGTTCATTTCGATACAGGCTTCAGTTCTTTTGTGCATATTATGGCACTATAGACTCTTGTACCTAATTCCAATTACCAGTTTCGTCCTTCGTACTAGTAACTCATGTTGAAATAATTCTGTACCTACTCTATAAAAGAGTACCTTACATACTGTAAATTCAATCTTCACTTCTGCCCGATCCGAAAAGATAAAATTACTCAGACATGCTGTCTACTGTCCGTTCAAGTGGTTTTGTCGCAGAGTCATAGAAAGGGGGGAAATTACGCGACAGTTAATTACTTAACGAGGTCTTTTTATTTAAGTTATTTTAAACAGTTGTATAATATTACGTAGACGTCCCATTATTAACAGAAATTAATGTTTTCAGAAAAGAGCAAAGACAGCCCTGCCACTAGTAGAGGGGCGAGCATAAGCGGGTGTGGGAAATCGGGATGCGTCGTAGGCAAACGGACGACAGTACCTGTGCGAAAATATGATTCAATATTGAAAGCTCTTTCGTCACTGGAAAACGCGAACATATTTCAGGAACGTACTATACTTACTAACTCAGTACCATGACCGTAAGGCGACTTTCACTGCATATGTGGCTTTGATCTGTGTGGAGAACAGTTGGAAGTTTACTAGTAGAAGGTGTGGGAGTGAAATAGGCCTACTCCCTGTATATATTTTTTTTATTGTGAATAAAGTTACTGTAACTCTACTGTTCAGTTGAGATTTATAGCCTACACATATAAAACATATCCGACGACGCTTCGATCTTGAACATAAGAAGGATTTTGGCGAACATAAACTTATACGAAGAGTTTGAACAGGATTGTTAAAAATGGTTTAGCCTATAGTAATAAAATAGTTGTTACATGCGATAAAGCGATGTGCTATTTTAATATAATTTGTTGTGCTAGTTGAAATAGTGAGAAAGTTTTCAATATACAAGAATAATTTATTAATGGAAAAGCCAACCCACAATCACTACCAGTTGAAAACGCAGTCCGATCAATTTATCGTATTTCAAACACATAATCGAGTCGTAAAGAACAACACAGTCTTTCAAATGTCAGGTAAAACCAACGAGTTAGGTTTATTTTTCTTCTGCCGAATACATTCATCCGTCTTTGGATGCTTTGCTTTGGTTGCATTGAGTATAGCTTGTCATTTAATATCTGGGCTATATTTAGTGAAATTAATAAAACATAGGCTTACAGCTGTAATAAAACGTAAAGTTTTGTGTGTATTTTACTTTTTACTTATTAACATAGTCTTAATATGTAACTCCATTCACAATAATACTAACTTCATCGCAGTCATTTCCTACAACATCCGAGCCACGCCTCTTTGTTTTGACTAACCAAAATATGGCGGGCCAATGTTCAATTGTCTTCAACTTTCAGAGGTCTTTAGCCTCTCTATAGTATCTAGCTCGTTGAGTAAAACCGACAAGAAATTGTATGAATTATTACCTAATGACAAGTCTCCTAACTTACGTAATTTCGCAAATAAGACGCTGGCAATCTTTGAATACACTTATATCTGCCAACATTTCTTTTTTTATAAAGTGAACCTGATGAAAAATATTACGCGTAAACGTCTAATAGCCCATCATTTCTTAACTGCTTTACGCTTATGTAGTAATAGTATTCATAATAATATAGACAGAATCGTCCTGACCAAACAGTGCAGGCGATATAGAGCTTATAAGTGATTATTTATGAGTGCTAAACCATAGCATAGCGACCATATTATGAATGCTTATATTACATACTAGCTGCACCCGTGCGCTTCGCTGTATATCTTGTTATAAATAAATATCATTGCTGGAGATGGAGCACCTGGCTAATTGTGAAACTCTTAGGACCTTCCATCAAAATATTGGGAAGCAAGAAGGATGATGACTTTATTGTTAAATCCAGAGCATTAGATACACACACATAAATATCATTGACTTAAATCTGTTATATTTCCAAATACAGTTTTGTTATTATTAATGAATAGGCCTAATCCCTCTTGTTATTATTATTAATTATTATTAGTATTATTAATTTATTATTAATTGCATTTTTATTAATTTTGCTTATTATTAATTGTCATTATTGAGTGTAAATAGTCGCCACTGCCACCGTGCATATACCCATTTGCAGTGTGAATAAATACAGTACATACAGATTAATTTATTATTAGTTATAAATCGATTGTTCCTGAATTATTTTCAAAGTTATGTTTAGAAGTATGAATGAAACTGTTATTACCATGCAATACACTCTGAAGTTGTTCAATTAATTCTACTTTTAAGTTTTAAGCTTGGTATTACGACCTAACAGCGTCTGAAACAGAATATATTTGTAAGAACAGAGGATTGTTCTCTCAACTGGAAGAAGGCTTAGTCACCAAACGGCATCACTTGGAATGAGGTGTTGCACTGTCTTATATTATTTAAAACGTGTTGATAACGGATGTACTACTATAAGTTTTTAAATGGTTGTGGGGGATCTTGAGTCTCGGAAATAACACTTCCAGCAGCACAACATAATCCGTTTGGTCCTTTACCCCATTATGCGTTTCATTTTATCTGCTTTACCTCTTTGAATATCATTAAATGAGCATAATTGATATTTAGATCGTAATGGAATACTAACATATGTATTAACATGCGTATTAAATCTCGACTACGCTGTCCAGTTCTAGCAATACGCGCTCGTTGTTTGTTAATTCTCTGAGAACGTTCAGCGCGGTTTTCTCTTTTTCGTCCCTGGTAAGTTCGAACTCTCTTATTGGCATGTCAATCAAAGCGTTCGATGCTAGTTTCTCTTGCGCGAACCACTGAAATTTTTGCATAGTTATTTAAAAAACGATACTCCCGTTCTTCCTCCAAATTTTTGTTTTGTCTTGAGGCAGAAATGTTTCGACATAACTGAAACATTTGTTTGACATTTTCAAACAGCACAGGCCTGCCTGCTAATGTTAACGTATAAAATCTTTTCTCACAGAACACTACTCGACATTATTAATGTCCAACTTATACTTATCCATTAAATGAACGAAACAGAAATCGAATTCAAAACAACAAATGCACTACTGCTCCTCTAGCAGGCAGTGGAGCCTGAGTGTTGTCTACTATGATTCTCGGTAGAGCAAGACACAATCGCGTGGTGTCATCCACAAAGCGTCCGTTTACATAATATAGGTCGACCGGCACGAAGGCCTAGCAACCCGCGGCAAACCATCTTCCGAACGCTCAACAGTCCATATCAGTAAATCTGTTAGAGTGGCTGTGTTGACATTAGATTGCGTGTTATTCTTCTGAGTGTGTTATTAATAATAATAATAATAATAATAATAATAATAATAATAATAATAATAATAATGATTTATTTTAGCTGGCAGAGTTAAGGCCTTCTCTTCCACTCAACCAGCAAAAAGTGTATATACATATACATGAACTTACAAAGAATTCAACAATTTGATTTAGATAAGAGTTACATGTATACAAGAGTTATTTACGAATTAAACAACAAAATACTATGAACTATTAATTAAACACTGAAATAAACTGTGTAGCAGAATTAAACTAAAATACATAGAATGTTAATATATTTCAAATAATATTAGATAACAGAAATAGATTATTATGAGACAATTTTGAAAATACAGCACAATCAGGATGATGTCTAAAGAAAAAAGTAACAATGTAGTCAGTGATAGTTTAAATCAGTATGATTGGAGTGAAATGCTAATAAGGTTATCTTTTAAGCTGTTCTTAAAGGTGTTTGTTGTCTTGCAGCCCCTAATACTTTGTGACAAGGAATTCCTTGACGTGAGGTGGATATTGTAAAAGATGATGAATAACAAGATGTTCTATGAAGAGGTATACTTAGCGTGCCACAGATAAGTGATCTGGTATTTATGTCGTGGTTAGAGTATAGATAAGAGAAACGAGACGAAAGGTGTTAGTGAAGTGTTTAGATTAGCTCGTTCACAAAGCACCACAGAAATTTAAAATTTACGTTAAAACAAAGGATTTTCATGGCAGAGACTTATCGGAAAAGAATGATTGAGGAAAGGTAAAAAGACGATTTGCAAAAAGATTTTCTAATGTTACTGTTCCACATGTCAACACTATACGCAACCTTGTTAAACATTTAGAGAAACTGGCTCAGTATTGAATAAAAATAGCAAGAGACCACGTTGTGTACTTACTGAGGAAAAACTGGATGAAATATGAGAAAGATTGGGACACACCTCACAAGAATATCTGCGTCATCTCGCGCAGAAGATTGGTGTCTGTAAAATCACAGCATATGAAGCCATTAAAATTCTTAAATCCTTAAAAGATATCAGAGATATGTCACAGCAGAAGGTCATCATTTCCAACACCTCTTATATTGCAGGTAAGTTCAGTAATAATAAAACTGCGAGCGAACGCGAGACGGTTTGCCGCGTGTTGCATGGCATTCGTGCCGCTCGCGCGTCGCCCGGTCGATCTACATTATGTAGGCAAATGCTGTCTAGTACATAGAATCTACAAAATGGGACACATTATTTATTAATATCCAACCTACATAACAAAACAAGATGAAACTTCGATATCCTCTCACACTAAGGCGTACTTAAATCAATGAAAATAACCTCAGTATTATAACACACTACTCTGCAGACACGATGTGATCACTGAGAAGGTTATATACTTAATAGATAAAAGTTCTGTATAGTGCACAACACTTCATAATGAATAATAATAACAAAAAACATCTTCTGCACGATTTGTAGTGTGTAGGCCACCTCAAACCTCGAAGTCCAACCCTCTGCGCGCGAGATCTTATATATTCTGTTTGTTATGGCCTAATTTTATGAGTAAAAATAATTAACAATAGGTAGGCCTATCTCAGTCATAACGTCATACAATACCAGATGGAACTAAGAAGTAATTACATAATTGAAATACCACTATTTGGTCCAGGGAGCATCCGTTTTTGGTGCAAGAATAAATCGTTTAACATTTTTCTAAATTAGTCTTGAATACATTCCTTAATAAATCATTCCAAACCAATATGACTATAGCATGGATTGTGTACGAAGGTAATTTTTGTTGGTCTCATTGCACATCTTTCTTTACGTAAATAAAAAACACATTAAAGTTAACATGCTACATACATATCATTTTAAGAACCACAGGAAATAAATGTGGGTACATGATGAGGAAGAGAACGCCATTTCATGGTAGTTTATAAAATGACTCCGATAATCTAGAAAATTAACAGCTCCAGTGAGCTCCAAGGTAAAATACTAATTTTACTCTATTTCTTTTTTATTTTTGATCTAGATGAAATAGGTCTACTTTCCTTTTACGGCACCATTCGTAAAAATACGACTGGACAAAAAAAAATAAAATGTATTAAAAAGTAATATTTTACGTGGACCTAATAAAGTTTAAATATACATTACCGTAGCTCACCCAAATATTCAATTAAGCAATAAAAATATGTACCGTTATCTTACTGAATAATTAATACTTAATATTTAGCCTATGTGTCGCGTGTACAATATATTTGTAACCAATTATTCCATCCCTGACTATCATTGGTTCATAAATAAACGCAACGCAAATCAGACATAAAATGTTATTACCTTCTAATAGCATTAAATTTAACTACATATCACTCATTCATAGTTAGTTTCGACAGTATATCAAGTTATCAGTTTTAATCATACCTTTAAGCATTTGTGCCTAGTCCTCGATTCATTCTGGGGCTTCTGTAGTGACAAAGTCTATGTCCATCTGAAGGAAATACACTTTCCAATGATGAAAGAACTATCCAAATCGATTAAATAGTTTCCTAACATTGCCTCATACAAACACTCTCTCTTTATATTAATATTTTGTATATTAAAAACTCATGAATATCATCAGTATGATAAATGAATATTAATCTGATTGTTTTTTTTTCTTCGCTGTTATTTATACTCGCTTTAACATCTTTGGTCATATCGCGAGTTAATCTTTGGTTAAAATCCGAAGGTTTGTGTACTATTGTTGAGACTGGTTCTATTGTTGTGAACTAGATGGCGACTGTATATAATGTTATGTTTTATTTAACGACGCTCGCAACTACAGAGGTTATATCAGCGTCGCCGGATGTGCCGGAATTTTGTCCCGCAGGAGTTCTTTTACATGCCAGTAAATCTACTGACATGAGCCTGTCGCATTTAAGCACACTTAAATGCCATCGACCTGGCCCGGGATCGAACCCGCAACCTTGGGCATAGAAGGCCAGCGCTATACCAACTTGCCAACCAGGTCGACGACTGTATATATGTTACTGATTTGTTATGAATATGATTTCGGTAATGATGAATGAGGCCGGTGATTTTCAGGGATGTTGTTGGCCGAATTTCCTGATATTTGCCTTACGGTTGAGGAAAAACCCTGAAAAACCTCAACCAGGAAATTCAACCCGATCGGGAATCGAACCCGGGCCCTCTGCGTAAGAGACCAGCATGCTGACCCCTACACTACAGAGGTGGTCTCAATCTGATTGTTGTCCAAGGCCGCTTTAAATAAATGCAATCATTTGTTTTATCTTTATTGCTCGTATAATCTAGGGGACAATGACAAAAACCATTGTTATTTTAAAACTCATTTATCTCATTAAATATCAGTCCCATCAATATTTTGCATTGAATAAAACTTATCGGAAATCATTTTTAAAGAAATATTTATTTTTTAACATTTTTCATGGAAATCAATGTGACATATTTCGATTTATTTAATTCAGGCCCCCTTATAACCCCCTTTTTAAATAACTTATTTTGAATGACATAATATGCCATATATTATAGCCTAAAATCTAAGTTACAACGAACTTAATTTATATTCCAATTTTCATATAAATCGGTTCAGCCACTATCACGTGAAAAGGCAACAAATACCCAAACAGACAAACAAAAATTTCTAAAAGTGTTGAAATTTTCTTGTTTTCATGAAAAACGTTAATGTTGAATTTTTAGTATATCTGTGCCAACATAAACCATTAAATTCCTAATAGAAAAATTTAGTATGATAATCAACAGATTTTAGACATATTTTGATTATTCTCTCTGTAGTAATTCCAGCACCTTTCTTTTGGATTTGGAAACATTGCCTCAAGCGACAATATCATAATGTAGGTCTAATATCAACTGCACCAAAGATAAATAAATTAATCTTGAAAACAGTGTGGAGTTACGAACTTAACATAATACATTTACGGTGCGTATGATGCAGCGTAATTTAGTACATAATACTGCAACAACTTTTTAATTTTAATATTGTGATTGCATTCAAGTAGTATAACATTGTGTGATTAATATCTACATTATTCTTCAGTTGCAGGTCGGCGTAGACTCGTATTACTACACTTCGTTGACAAACTCGAAAATATTCACCGACAGTATCTGCTTGCTGGGTGAAAGTTTCATTTATTCTACTTATGATGCTGTTTCACGACCGTAAGTCAATTATACAGTGATAAGCAGAACAAATCACTTCATATCCAACTCTTATTACTAGACTAGCCGTACCCGTGCGCTCCGCTGCACCTGTTAGAAATAAATATAAAGTAATTACATAATTAAAATAGGACGTTTGATCCAGAGAACATCCGTGTTTGTTAGAAGGATAAATCGTATGTATTTTAACACGATTCAATTGAGCATAGTTAAAATTTGAATTATAAAATAATGGATTGCTAAGCTAACGTACTATTACTGCATACTAAATCAATACACTCTGTGTTATTTCTCTGAGATTAAAATGAGTGTGTACATAAATATTATTTTAAGAAATACATAAAACGATTGTACAGAATACCCTATCAAATTTTCTGTGCATAAGAAGCTATTTTAATCTTACCTGTCCTCGATTTACTCAGAAGTTACTGTAATATCATTATAGCATTATGTCCATATAGAGAAACTGCACTTTCCAATGGTGAAATAATAATTAATTATACAAATCGGTTAATTTAGCTTCCGATATTACTTCATACAAACACAGAAACATTCTCTGTAGGCTATGATTCATAGCTTTCGATTTTTGTTGACCAAGGCCTCTTATAGACGAATTCATTTGTTTATTTCATTACACCGCCTAAGATGGCAGTTATTCTAATTTTAAAACTCATTTATCTCATTAAATATCAGTCCTATCAAAATTTTTCAAAGAATAAAACTGATCGGAAATGATTTTTAAAGAAATGTTTGTTATGTAAAATTTTTCACAAAAATCAATAATAAGCGAGATATTTCGATTTATTTAAATAAGACCTCCTTATAACCCCCCTTTTAAATAATGTATTTTGAATGCCATATAGCCTAAAATCTAAGTTACAACGAACTTAATTTATATTCCAATTTTCATATAAATCGATTCAGCCATTATCACGTGAAAAGGTAACAAACATACAGACAGACAGACAGACATAGAAACAAAAATTTCAAAAAAGCTATTTTCGGCTTCAGGGCGGTTAATTATATATGTTAGGACCAATTATTTTTGGAAAATCGAAAATTACCAGAAAAATTTCGGTTGCAGATTTATTATTAGTATAGATTCCTGCGTTTGATTACTTAGAAGCTCCACGTAATCCGCAACAGTGTACGTATGTATGGAGTAGTGCAGCGTATAAACTTCAGATCTGCTATTCAGCGAACATGCTAAAACAAAACAAAGCTAGATGGTTGAA
Source organism: Periplaneta americana (assembly GCF_040183065.1). Lineage (NCBI taxonomy): Eukaryota > Metazoa > Arthropoda > Insecta > Blattodea > Blattidae > Periplaneta > Periplaneta americana. The sequence goes on along the minus strand of NC_091118.1, from coordinate 35,388,343 downwards.
GATCATTGCTGAAATAGAAGGGTTTGGTAGCGAGTACGTCATTAGGAAAGAAGAAGAAATGTATTTTATCAGAAAGGAGGAGGAATTTTTCATTTGAAACACTTAAAATGTTTACAGTCTCTCGTTGTAATGTGTGAAGCAAGTAGTCGGTGTAAATAATTTTTATTTATTTGTTTTAGTAGGTTATTTTACGACGCTGTATCAACATCTTAGGTTATTTAGAGTCTGAATGGGATGAGGGTGATAATGCCGGTGAAATGAATCCGCAGCCCACATCCGAAAGTTACCCAGCATTTGCTCATATTGGGTTGAGGGAAAACCTCAACCAGGTAACTTGCACCGACCGGGAACCGGTAACTTGCCCCGACCGGGAACCGAACCCGGGCCACCTGGTTTCGCAGCCAGACGCGCTAACCGTTACTCCACAGATGTGGACAATTTTCTTTTTACTGTGATTTATTTTATTATTATAATTTTCACCATTCATTTATGTACTTATAGTCCCGTCGCTCTAATTTCCGGCAGCCAATCACGTTGCAGGTCGGCTACATTTAAACGTGTGCGTCTTGTGATTCGCTGATGAAGATGTAAAGCATTTCTTAAGGCTGGATAAATACTTAAAATATAATCGCCCGCCATTTTGGCTCTTTCGTTGGCGTTCGCAGAAAGCACACGAGGACGTTATTTGCCGCTCAATTATTTGCTGAATTACAGTGCGTTTGATTTATTATCATAGGAGCTACGACATGATCATGTTTAACGGTATGAAAAATATATCCCTTGTCTGATAGCTCGGCAAAGAAAGAACAAAAATGGCGAACAATACTACCTACCTAGACTTTATAGAGCCTTGACTTCCTAAGAGTAAGCAAAGAGGAGGATCACGCCGGGAATAACAGCGTCGTGACTATAGTTATTTATAGACATGTAAACACATAGGCCCTGTCCTGTTACAACCTAAACATGTAAAACAAGTATTCATAATAATTTTTTTACAATCTAGCAATAGAGACGGTAATACATGGAGGCAAAGAAAACCTATAAACATTTCGAAATTAACAAAAGTTGAAACATCAGGGCCGAAATATATTGTATATATTTCAATATTAACTCATTTTCAATTTGAATAATCAATTGTGAAGGTACATCTTTTCAATAATTTTTCATGTTATTTTCACTTTAATAAAATATGATTTATTTTAAAAAGTGCAATTTAAATGTTCAAAACTCTATAAATATGAGATAAACAATGGGTATTGGTTTTTACTTTTTTGATGAAAAATATATTGTGAAATAAAAATAGACCTACAGTGTGATTCACAAAGTTCTCCCCCGGTTTATTGAGGTGATTCCTGAGGTTATTTGGAACGAAAAATGTAAATAAATTAATGGAATCACATTCATAATTACGGAGTTACGTACTGTAATTTGAAAACGGTAGAGAAAACTTTAATTTCAGGATTTCATTAACAAGAATGCAAAAAATGATTATAATCTAAAGAACTGAATGTTTATATATCAGTCTCTTTCATTTAGAATGGATTTAAATCACATTTTCTAAAATGCCTCCCTGAATCTCAAGGCAACGGTCCGCACGGGTATGAACTGCAAGTATAGCATTTCGCAGCTTCATACGTTTGTTCCTTATTGTCACCGTGGCATCTCGAATGCGTTGAAGTAATTCGCGTGTTTGTACCTTTACCCGTTACAGCAGCGTTGTCAGACAGAGACTAAACGGAGCGGAGCGCTCCACTAGACTGGTTGCGTGCTCCGGTGTTTCCACAGACATAAGCAAGTTCACGCTCCGATCTAGCACCATAACCGGTTTTGGAGCTTACAACTCTGACGCTACTGCGATACAGGACTATCTTTCATGCAACTCCTGATGTCTTTAATCTAAGGGTGTTAAATCTGGGAATCTGGGAGGCAGGTAACAGGGCCTCCGCGACCAACCCATCGCTTGTGGGTAATTACTGATCCCAATGAGCTGTTACTGCGCGGTAGAAGTGAGCAGGTGATCCTTCATGCTGGAAGTACATTGAGCGTCTTCTTGCCAGAGGAACATCTTCAAGAGGGTGTGGTAAATGTTCTTATAAAAAGTGAAGATGCATCTCAACGAGTTTAAGTGTCCAAGGAAAATGAACGGCCTCAGCAGCTGGTCATCCAGCATATCACACCACACATTGAGACTGAATACTTACTTACTGACTTTTAAGGAACCCGGAGGTTCATTGCCGCCCTCACATAAGCCCGCCATTGGTCCCTATCCCGAGCAAGATTAATCCAGTTTCTACCACCATATCCCACCTCCCTCAAATCCATTTTAATATTATCTTCCCACCTACGTCTCGGCCTCCCCAAAGGTCTTTTTCCCTCCGGCCTCCCAACTAACACTCTATATGCATTTCTGGATTCGCCCATACGTGCTATATGTCCTGCCTATCCTGAATAGGCGTCGAAAATTACATTCTAACGTGGCATAGGATAATCGTCACCTCACACACGCAAGTTATGCTTATTGTTGATTCCGTCCCTAGCGATCCATTCACTAAGACGAGTTTCGAAAATGTGTTGTAACTCAGTAGTTATGAATGTTATCAGTGTTATCACAATAATCTATTTACATTTTTTGTACCAAATAACCTCAGGAATCACTTCCATAAACCGGGGGAGGACACCTCGAATTACCCGTATATAGAAAAATCTGCCTTTTGGCAGAACACCATGTACCGGTATGTATGTATGTATGTATGTATGTATGTATGTATGTATGTATGTATGTATGTATGTATGTATGTATGTATGTGTAGAATTAGACGTGTTTCACTTATTGTGAGAACAATCTTCTGTTGACCATAAGTAGCTTTAAATAAATATTTAGTGTCTTATTAAATCTACGTGATAATTTAATATTTTGTACAGGGACATCATTTTATTTTTACTAACATTTCTAATATTAACCTGGCTATACCTTTGGATCATCGATTAAGAACCGGAAACACGTTTGATACCCCCTTCCATGACTGGAATTCGTTGATACTGACGTAAAGTACAAACAAATAACTTTACTAGGTATAGGAGGGAAGAAAAGTAGTCCATCCATTTACGTAAACTGAGAAATATCGCGATTTTGAGTTTGATGATTTTCATAAGGTTTTTGTTTAATCAAAATACGGTACAGTATTAACAATGAGTATTTTTACTCACGAACTGAGTTTTCCATGCGGACGTATTCATTATGCAGTGTATATTATACTGTCTACAGCACATTAGCGTACAATGTAGAGAATGAAGTTAAATTGAAAAATAATCATAATATGGATATTTAAACATATTTTTGAAAATGGTGGCCGTTCATTTCGATACAGGCTTCAGTTCTAATGTGCATATTATCGCACTATAGACTATTTTACGTAATTCCAATTACCAGGTTCGTATTTCGTATCAGTAACTCATGTTGAAATAATTCTGTACCTTCTCTATAAAAAAGTACCTTACGTACTGTAAATTAAATCTTCACTTCTGCCCGATCAGAAAAGATAAAATTACTCAGACATGCTATCTAATGTAATTTTTCTATGAGGAATACTTTACGTAACAAGACTGGCATCAAATGAAATATTTTCTTTATCAACTAAAACAACAATAATAACTGTAATTATTAATATTTCAATATTATTATTAATTACTAATACTGACTTAGTGGTTACGTCGCAGCGTTGTAGAAAGGGAGGAAATCACGTATAGGTCCACTTATCTGTGATGTAAACTATTGACTAAAATACGAGTTATCTTGAAAGAAACAAATTTTGAGTTTTTCTTGACTTTTTTGTATGAATACAAGTATTTCTCAGAAGTGTATGATTGAATGTTTCAATGGTTTTATGTTTGTTCAGGAATAGCTTCGGCGAAAAACAGAGTCAATCAGCGGGAACGGCACCCAGAGTTACAAACTATAAGAATGGTAAACTCAGTATGGATTACTTGCCTCAGAAAGCTACAAGTAAGTATGTCAAATTATTACGAACCCAAGTATAAAGAAAATGTTAATTCAGCTTCCTCAGTTTTCCATTCGGAATCGTGTATCATCATCATCATCATCATTAGTAGTAGGAAGTAAATAAAGCACAAGTATTACGTTTACGTTGATGTATAAATTCGTAGCGTTCCTGCTACATCTGAAATTATTAATTATTTTACATAAACTGAATAAATGAACTAACAATATACATTTTTAATTGGTTAATTCACGTTACTTTAACAACTGCTAATGTCATCTACCGTCAGAATGAGATGAAAGAGATAATGCCGGTGAAATGAGTCCAGGGTCCACCAGCGCCGAAAGTTACCCAACATTTTCTCTTAATGGCTTGAGCGAGAACACCCAGAAAAACATCAATCAGGTAACTTGTCCCAACCAGGATTTGAACCCGATCCCGCTCGTTTCACGTAATGAATACTAACCTACACTCCACAGCGGTGGACAATAGTATTATACGTTACAAGAGCGGTATGTTGACGTTTTCATGGTCGAGGAAAAGATTGAAAAAGCGAAACGTAGTTGAGCTTTTTTAATTTCCGAGAACATGAAAACAAACATACCGCTCGTGTATCGTACATTATTTTGTGCGAAGATCGTTTATTACATACCTGAAAGACGAATTTCTAATTAGTTGCAATGAAATCTCCATGTTGGTTTCTGTTTAATGACGCCAACTTCGGAACACCAAAATATCTTTCTTCAACATTGTTGCTGTAAAATGTTTTCTGTGTTTACTATACTCCAGCAGGCCGTGATATACGTCTGTCTTTTTTCCCCCAGTCTATAAATGCGAACTTAAAACAAACGGTAAGGTTATGTAATGATTTATTTTTCATTTTAATATTTTAACAATATTATTTATATAACATATTGCAGTAATAACATCGGCATCTGGAATCTCGTTGATTTTTTCACGTCTTACTTAATGTTACTTGTATCAGGAATGCAATAAGTTTCGTGGAGTAGTAGACTTTACTTAATTTTTGCAAATATTTAAAAACAATAATTAACATTGCAATTTAGGTGAAATTGCAGTGGTAAGTTTCCAATTTATAATTATTACTATGTTAAACGTCTCTAAAAATAATATATTAAAAGCCTAAAGCAGTAAAATGAATGTCGCGCTTAAGCGGTAAGAAGAGGGAAATTGTTATATGTGTTACGTTGGGAATACTGAATGTGGTATTTCACACTTACCGCGTATTGGTTCTGTGCGGAAAACAAGCAAATACGCACGATCTCGCCCAAAAATATATTGTTCTGCATTGTTAATATTCTGATAGTTCTTCGATTCCACGCCTGAAGAAATCCAGTTGCCGAGAGTTGAAATCGTCAAGTCAATTTTAAAGAACTTCTTCGTCATTAAAGGAGAATTTTCGGAGATTGTTGGACAGAGATCGGAAAAGATGGAAGATCAGGAGAATAGAGTGGATGTAGAATAAGCTGCAAACCGAGCTTTTGTAATGTTAGCAGCACGCGGACGGGTATTATCATGCTGCAAAAATCACTTGATGCGTCTTCCCGGTCATTTTTCTTGAATTGCGGTCTCTAAGCGACTGAGTTTTAGCAATAAATCTCAGCAGTGATGGTTAAATTCCTCAGAAGTAGTTCATTATAGACGAAGACTTTTCTGTCACTAGATACACAACATTATCTTACGTGGATGGACACTGTCTCACCGGCTTTTGCACGGAAAATCTTTTGGTTATGGCCCACCTTTCAGTTCTTGATGTTAGTGTAAACGCACCATTTTTCGTCACCAGTAACATTATGGAACGAAAACGACAGATGTGGTTGACGCGCTGGATGAAAATGGAGATGAAAATATTGGCGACAAAATTTCGAGCGAACGATTTTCAATTGCACAATTTAGCAACACTGAACAATGAACTTCTTAGTAGTCCACTCTAAAGTGGGCCTTAATGTTTACCAAGTCTCTCACTTTAACTAAAACCCAATTAAATGACAAGAAATTTGTAAACAGTAATACATTATGAATTTTTGAACAAGTAAAATGCAACACAGAAATAAACCGCACGTTACAGAAAGAATTAAAAAAAATACATATAGAAAATATAAAAAATACAGGGAGGTGATTTGAACCCTGAATGTTTAGTTTTAAAGCGCGATAGCTACGGATAGTTTGAGCTAGATCACAGAGCAACATATATTTGAATAATGCAGTGTGCTACGTAGTGCAAATAAATGGACATTCTGGACTTAAAAATCGAATTATGGGCAGTGTTTAATATTACATTTGCTTTTTTATATGTCCTCTGTCGATATGAGGAAGGATATAATCGAATTTGAGTTTTAGATTTGTTAAGAATGAGGTTTCTTAAATGTATGGTATGCAAATGTAGTAGAAAATGTAAACTCAATTTTCCACAATTTTCTTTAACAAATTTGTCCCCTCATTCTTACAATAAATATCATCGAAACTTTGACTAAATTTTATATTACACTCCAGTGATTTATAATGCCAGATCTGTTTTAAAGTAAGTAGGCCCTAATAAGGTATGTGATGCAAATATGGCCACATTACTGTTCTACAGCTAACTGATATGCTAACTATACGTTAGTGCCAGTATGTTGAACCACGTGTTAGGAAGTGTATATAATCAGCGAGATTAGTGGATATTAGCAAAACTGCTTCCACAGCCTTCTTTATTTGATTTTGGCAACGGATTAATATGGTGTTATAATATTGCTCTTGGTGAGTTTGTCTTGTATTTCCTTCCAAGCAATTGGTAATTATAGTTTCTATATAACATTTTATATCTTGTTCAATGCTCGTTACAGACATACAATGCTTATTTAAAATGCTTTTATATTGAACTGAAAAATATCAGATTTTTCGAGAGATGCTGAATGCAGGTAATATGGCCACACTATGTGCAATTTTTTTATGTATACGTACATGCATGAGGAATGTGTTGAACTCACAAAAGATTTATTTATTTGTCACTCATATAACCACTGATTTTTTTTCTTTTATTTTTGTGTTTGTTAACTTTCTCATAATTTTTTTTTTAAATTGTATTGTTTCACAGACCAATTCACAAGTTATTTTTGGGGATATTTTTTTGAAGCCAAGAACCATTATTTTTAATCCAAAATTCATTAATCACTAATAAATATTTTTCATTTCAAAATAATGAATTTTCTTTCTTGTTGCCATATTACCTTCATATAGGCATATTACCTACACGATGTAAAAACAAACCATTCTGATTTAAAGAAAAGTCTTGGATTATTTTTATGTATGCATAAAGAATCGAAGTTCATGCAAACACACTCTTTATTTAGGGAATACCACAGCCATGAAAAGATTAATTCAAATTACCTTCAGGCACCTTATCTGATTTATATTTTAAATTTTAAATTCAATTAAACTTAAGATTGTCAAAATTGAAAAATCAATACTATATATAATCCATCTTGGAATGTGAAAAGAATACCTGGACCTTCGATATTCCCAAAGTACATGATTTTCAGTTAAAGTTTTCTTTCGAAATTGGGAGCTAATGTTTTTGTAAGCGAATTTTTGGACATTCTGTATAACACGATTGAAATATTTTAGATTAATTGAAAGCAGGCAGTGGGAAAGGAACTGATATAATTGTAAAATGTATTTGTTATATTACTAGAGAATGGATTTCTGATTCCGTATCTATTCTGTTTGATACGTCCTAGACTATGTTATTCAGATATCTCTATGTTTCATGTACACAAGATCCCCCTGTTAAAATTCTATAGGACCTAAAACGTCCGAATGAACCACGAACTCCTATAAATGCCTAAAGACTAAGTTTTTGCCTAATGTTTAGAATAAAAATACCGGTACGTAAATGCAAAAAATGCCCAGAAATACTATAAAAATGTCTTTCTTTTAATTAATTGGTCTTAAAAGCAAAGACAAGTAGATTTATCTTATTTCCTGGAACGAAATTCGTTTGAAAAAGTCCATCCTAGCATAAAAAAGGCTGGTAGGCTGTTCAGTTAGGCAATTGTTTACAAATTAGTTTTCGCGTCAATGTACTCCCGGTATGCAAAATGAAATTGACCAATCAGCAATCAGTTTCTTTCACTGATATAATTTGAGTCTTCTGTTAGTAGCACTCGTTGTCAGCACCAGTTCTTTGTACATAAATTAAACTTAAAATGAAATATTTATTAATTTTATATAAACTCCTAAAATTCTTAAATTGGATTTTATGAAGTCCTAAATCTCTGTGTTAGCATCTAGAAATCCGTTTTCCCTATAGGCTATATCACTTTGTTAAATTCGTATGTAGTTGAATTAATACGGAAGCAAGTAGTCAACTGTTTGGGGGTTAATGACTAGGTCTATACACCCAACGAATGATAAGTACAGTAATTTGCCTATTTTATCTTGATTTCAGAAATTTTTACAGTCTTGAGTGGTAACTACACTGTACTAGCAACGGATTATTTATCCTATTTCGTACTGGGTGCCTGCCTTGAAAGCTTCGAAAAACGTGAGTAAATGAAACACAATTAAAAAAATGTGCATGAATAAACTTTTAAGGGATAACATGAGATAAATAGTACTTTATTTATCAAGGGGGGAATGAAGATGTTTATAGCGAGAGCTACGGGGGATTGCCGTCGAGGGCCTCTGGCCAGATGGTGCAAGTGGCCGAGATTTAAACCTGAAATTTCGCCAAAGATTCATGCATTATTTTGTGGCACACTAGTCCGTAGTTACTTACTTACTTACTTACTGGCTGTTAGGGAACCCGGAGGTTCATTGCCGCCCTCACATAAGCCCGCCATTGGTCCCTATCCTGAGCAAGATTAATCCAGTCTCTACCATCATATCCCACCTCCCTCAAATCCATTTTAATATTATCTTCCCACCTACGTCTCGGCCTCCCCAAAGGTCCTTTTCCCTCCGGCCTCCCAACTAACACTCTATATGCATTTCTGGATTCGCCCATATGTGCTACATGCCCTGACCATCTCAAACGTCTGGATTTTAAGTTCCTAATTATGTCAGGTGAAGAATACAATGCGTGCAGCTCTGCGTTGTGTAACTTTCTCCATTCTCCTGTAACTTCATCCCTCTTAGCCCTAAATATTTTCCTAAGAACCTTATTCTCAAACACCCTTAATCTCTGTTCCTCTCTCAAAGTGAGAGTCCAAGTTTCACAACCATATAGAACAACCGGTAATATAACTGTTTTATAAATTCTAACTTTCAGATTTTTTGACAGAAGACTAGATGACAAAAGCTTCTCAACCGAATAATAACACGCAATTCCCATATTTATTCTGCGTTTAATTTCCTCCCGAGTGTCATTTATATTTGTTACTGTTGCTCCAAGATATTTGAATTTTTCCACCTATTGGAAAGATAAATCTCCAATTTTTATAGTTCCATTTCGTACAATATTCTGGTCACGAGACATGATCATATACTTAGTCTTTTCGGGATTTACTTCCAACCCTATCGCTTTACTTGCTTCAACTAGAATTTCTGCGTTTTCCCTAATCGTTTGTGGATTTTGTCCTAGCATATTCATGTCATCCGCATAGACAAGAAGCTGATGTAACCCATTCAACTCCAAAACCTCTGTGTTATCCTGAACTTTCCTAATGGCATATTCTAGAACATTTATAACTACGATATCGCACCATCTACGCTGAAGTACTAAATACGATAACCTGTCACTGATAAATTCGACCTTTTTTACTGCTGATTTTATTCTTTTATGTACAAAGAATCCTGTTCCTAATTGGTGATTAACTAGTCCGTAATTAATTAAATTAAAACTTTTTGTTAAGAGTTTTAAATTCAGAAATTCGCTTTGTGCTTGTATGTTTTGTTTTGGTATCTAGGGACTGTGTTTTGTGTAAAATAAATGATATGACATTTCGTGCGTCACTCTGTATGTTATATATTCTTGTTAACTTTTCAGCTTTTATTAGAGTTCTGACTCGTGAGAGATGGTTGAGTGATGTAACTGAAGAAATAATTAGATCCGATCTCAAGAGTCTGGGATTCGACGAAAGTAAATTCAAGTCTACCAACTCCACGGGCTGTACGTCTTTTTAATATAGGTGAAATAAGAGATGTTATAACTTATAATAAAGACGCGTTCTGAAATAAAACAATGTGTACGACTGGAATATCGTTTTAATTTAATTTTCGTTGTTTAATCCTATCTCAATTAAAACATCCTTGAATAGGCTCCGACCGTTCCTGTTCAGTTCTCTCTGCTTCCAAAGCTGAAGGTATGGAATGGAATTTACGGGAGGGAGCACTACGGCCCAGCACTGCGACCTGTTACGATCTATTGCACTGACCCTCAAGCTAGGCGCATTCCCAAACCCATACCGCCTGACTACACTAAGGTTCGCTGCGTATTCAGGTTTAGAGCAGAAAACCCCAATCCTTCCTAGGCTAGCCCCCTCCGTGTGTCGCCAGCCGGCGATCGGGGAATGCTACGGAATGATGGGGGAATGGACAAATGTTGTTGTTGTTTTCTAATGCCAGGCGTTTGACAATAAAGTCATTTGACCTCTTGCACTCCAATATTTCTCAAAGATATTGCCATGGCCAGCCACTGAAGCACAGATTTTGAGGTGTTCCGAATCCATTTCTTGGTTTGAGTTGCACAATGGGCAGTTAGGGGACTGATATACAGGGACATCATTTTATTTTTACTTCAATTTTTATTGTACCTGCGTTTCTAAATGTACTTGAATCCCACCCCTTTCACGAATGTACTTGCTAACGTCAGTCACAAAAACTCACGGCACTGTTGCTAGCAGTGAAATAAACAGTACAAAGTACAGTGTGTTTCAGAAATATGTTGCGTTTTCTATAGAAGAAAAAGCTTGTAACTTATATTATTGAAGTTTATTTTCACACAAATATGGTGTGTAGCATAACTGAATTTATCTGTGTAGACTGAGCACAAGTGAAGATTAGAGTTACCGAAAGTACGATATCCTACAATATGGTGCGGTAATTAACAGCATTATTTAAACAAGAGTTTTGTTTTACTGTTTGTAGGTATGAAGGATGATGATGGCAAATGGAATTACAATGTAACCGAATGTGAACAACAGTTTTTTTTTTTTTTTCACAATTTCCTGATTATATCATTACGGAATATTTTCGTAGAAATGGCATTAATCTGGTAGATAAATTTAGAGCAACGGAGTGTACAGAAAGGAAGAAAAGTGTAAGATAGCCAACAAAAGTGACAGAAGATGCTGTAGAAGTTGCTAGAAAAAGGATGCAGCGAGGTCCTAATAAGTCGGTCAAGAAGTTAGCTGTAGAATTGGGGTTTCTTACGGAAGTGCTCACAAAATTCTTAGGAATAAATTAGGTTAGTAATATGCTGAATAAAGTGGACATTACATAACGTATATAACCGCCTGAACACTTGAGTTTGTGAAAAAAAAAATGTTACTATTCTACTATTTTTTGATAAAATACTGTAAAGTAATGACCAAACTGAAAATCGTAATACTATATTTCCCTGTAACATAAATGGATACACTACTTTTCTCTCCTCCTATAGCTAGTAAAATGATTTGTTTACATATTGCACTAGCAACTCCAAACTCCTGTAATGGAAGGGGAGGGTAACAGTGTTTCCGAGTATAGCCAGGTTAATGTTAAAAATGTTAGTAAAAATAAAGTGATGTCCCTGTATTCCAATTCTATGCAGGTGTTTAGCCAAACAATCATGGCCTGTTGCCAATCTAAATGCAGCTACAGACGATTTTCGTGGCAAATCGGGAATTAACTGTGGATTTTGATGCAGAGAGTTCCATTTTTTCCCTTGGGACTGAGATATCAAATTTTGTTTGTTGAAGTCTAAGTATGTAGATTTAATAAATCTCTTCACAGAGTAATACGTAGATTTACTAACAGGTCTGTAAGTAGCAGTGCTGCCCTTCTTTGCTAAAGCATCCGCATTCTCGTTTCCCAGGATTCCACAATGGGATGGTATCCATTGGAATACAATTCTTTTATTGAGTGTTATTAATTCAGAGAGCATTTTAGTTATTTCTGCTGTTTGAGATGAAGGTGTGTGTTTAGAGACGATTGATAGAATAGCTGCTTTGGAGTCTGACAATATAACTGCATTCTTAAATTTATTGATGTGGCATAGAAGATTCCTGAGACATTCACTTATTGCAATGATTTCACCATCAAAACTTGTTGTTCCATAGCCAAGAGATCTATAAAGTGAGAAGAGACAGCACGTAACACCTGCACCGGCACCTTGTTCTCTGGAGATCAGGGATCCGTCAGTGTATAAATGAAGCCAGTTTTGTGGAGGGTACCTAATATTAATTGTCTCTAAAGACAATTGTTTCATTATTTCAGTGTTTACTTCTGATTTCAGTATTTTTTCTGTTAAATTTAAATTATATTCTATATTTAATAGAGTTAAAGGGTTTGGTTTAATTTGTAAGTTTTCTTTTAAGTTCGGGATATTGATTTTCTGTTTTAATTCTTGAACAATGGATATGAAACTTTTTTGAGTTTTCAATCTACAGAGAGGACTGTATGAATGCCAATTGTTTCCTGGTAATCTGATAAGTTTTTCATATTGAATCAGTGCTTTTTCTTCTATTGTCATTTTGATGCTGTTAATATTAGTGAGGAATCTCATAGAATCTATTGGAGTTGTTTTGATTCCGCCAGTAATGAGTCTGAGAGCTTGGTTTTGAACATATTCTATGTCGTTTATGAAAGGTGAAGTAATTAAAATTTCTCCGCAGTATGTCAGCACTGGCTGTATAAACATTTTGTATGTAGTGTTCAAAGTATTGACGGAATGATGTAGATGACTAATATGGGGGAAAACGGAAGGAAGAGCCCCAAGAAAAATCCCAACTGCGACCTTGTCCACCACAAGTGTCACTATGGATTTTTCAATGAATTCGGATCGCCTGCAGCCAAGAGCGCCACTTGTATTGCTAACAGAAGAACATGTCTGTATTGCGGTGCAGTCAGGTGAAGAGAACTGAAGGAGTAAACATTATATACGCGCGTTCATAAGAATTGCCATTATGGAAAATAGTCTATACTGAATTACAGAAAAGAAAATTACTCAAAAACTGGCTGATGCCCTTAGAAAACTAAAATACACCGTCTATGAAGAAGTCCACGGAACTGCCGACAATGGCAGTAACAGACGAACTGACATAATCGCCATTAGCGAATCCCTGTCTCAGGGTATGCTAATCGATCCCACCATCAGGTTTGAAACGTATAGCCTGAAGACGTACACGAGAAGAAACGAGCAATCTACGTACCAACCATCCCGTATTATAAAGATAAATACCAACTTCGCGATATCAGTGTCACGGGATTGATGTTTGGAGCAAGAGGAACGATAACTTCTCTTCTCAATTCTGTAAGACCCTAGGATTGCACAAATCTTTTCTGAATGAACTGGCCCTCCTCATAATTAGAGTCAGTCAAACTCTTACGCAACCACCTATATGGACTCTCATTCAGTGTACTGAAAAACTAACGCAACATTATCTTTTTTCTTTCTCTTATTAGCTTTTATTGCTTGTTTACTTGTAACTTTTTTTATTCTGTAAATTGTCATTGTTTGTTTGTATACTTGTTTACTTTTTTTTCTTACTCTGTTATCTTTCATCATTTACATTGTTTTGTATGCTTTGTCTAATGGCAGCCTCTAATTTGAGGAAGCACAATAAAACAAAACAAAAATTATGAGTGCATCCTTTACGAGTCTCTACACATTACAATCAATGAATGTAAACATTTTAAGTGTTCCAGATGAAAATTTTCTCCTTATTTCTGATAAAATACACGTTCTTTTTTCCTAATGAAGTGCTGGCACTGATCTCGGAGAGCCCAAATTTGTTTTATTTACGCATGTTCACTGAGCAGCAGACCTGAACTGTGTAGTAGGGTCGAGTGCCGCCGATCTATACTCCACACATACTTATGCTACTGCGGGTCGCTTAGAGATTTTAGGTATCGGTAACCAAACGCAGGACTTTAGTCAACACAAATCCATTCTCACGTAATTGATATTACTGTCTAAAGTAGTCGGGCTTTCTTTAGGATATAATGCTGCATTTCAAGCAACTAGAACCTGCGTCACAACCTAACATAACCTACATATTTCGCATGTAATGCCGGATATGTCTCGCTCTTTCGTAATTCTACAAAGTTATTTTTTCTGTACGTGTCTATACATGTAATAGTATTACGATACAAGTTGGTATTGCTTTTTACAAAATCGAGGAAAAGTTTGAAAAACGAGCAGAGCGAGTTTTTAATTTCCGAGTTCTGTAATGAATTTTACAAACGTGTAATTATTGTACAACATATTTTTTGCAGGATAATATATTTAAAATTGCAAATACAATATATTTTGCATTTAAAATTTAGAGCAATATTATTCCAAAGCCTTCGTAAAACTTCACTGTAATGGTAACGAAGTAACAATAAGTGTACTGTAATGGATCTAGTTCAGTATAATATTAATATTATGTAGATAACTTATCAAATGCTAAGTGAATATTTATTCACTAAGGCCCAGTTGTACGAACACGGAATAAAGTCCTGTTAAAATTAATTCCATGGTTACGCGAGAAATGTGTTGTACGAACTCGGAATAGTGTTTTATCCGGAGGATATCTTCCGAATAAGCTATTCCATGCTTTCAGTCGCTGTTATAATGTTATCTAGAGTAGTGCATTATGCAACGAGCCTATAATGAAGGTAATTAAGAAGTGAGTATGGATATTTATGAAACGAGCGCAAGCGAGTTTCATAATTTTCATACGAGCTTCTTAATTGTCATTATAGGCGAGTTTCATACGACTTTTTATGCTCGACCATATTTCTAACTTGATATTATTAATTTTAATTGTATCTGACCTTCAGCAATGTTCCGTATGTTGTGAGATGTGCGCAGACGCGAAAGTATTGATTTTTTCCGAGGAACAGATATCCACATTGACCTTGCTAGGCCATAAGAACCTACAGAGATAACATTGAAATTAAATTAGACATTGAAAAACGAGATGACAAATTGAATTTATTTGAATACTATTTACAATTAACGCTAACAGTAACATAACCTTCTGCGACAGTATTGGATATCAAGTCCACACCTGTGGAGTAACGGTCAGCGCGTCTGGCTGCGAAACCAGCTGGCCCGGGTTCGAATCCCGGTCGGGGCAAGTTACCTGGTTCAGGTTTTTTCCGGGGTTTTCCCTCAACCCAATACGAGCAAATGTTGGGTAACTTTCGGTGTTGGACCCCGGACTCATTTCACCGGCATTATCACCTTCATATCATTCAGACGCTGAATAACCTAGATGTTGCTACAGCGTCGTAAAATAACCCAATAAAATAAAAAAATTGGATATCCAGCCTCCGTGACTTTTCGCTAATTCTCTTTCGATTGCATATCCGAGAATAATCGATACTTGCGGTTTTATAACGGCAGAAAGCTGACCTGTCATTGGCTGAACAGTTGTAACCTGAGTCGTCATTGGCTGAAAGACCTGACCTTTAATGAGTAGGTATACTTTAATGACATGCATTAAAGGTCTGCTACCAGGTGTATAATTACTACATTTCGGCATGGTCGAGCATAAAATAAATTATAAAATGGCAGCAACATTAGGCATTAATCTTTGTGATAATTTTGATGGATTACTATAATAAAGTATTTTTGAGAACGTGCAAACAAACAAAAAAAAAGTGTAATAGATCTGATCTATGAAATAAGTATGACGATAAAGGGTTTCTGGCAATATTCAGAATGAAAAAGGACCTGTTTTAAGCGTGTTGGAATAAATGATTTGAAACACGTGACAGACAGGTAAAAATAGTTTACATTATCATCATTGTAGAGAAATTGTATCTTTTTAATAAATAAAAATTAAATTTTAAGCAAATTCAAAAGACAGTAATTATTATAATATCAGTATCACATTTTACATTCCTGTAGGTAGTAGTCTGAGCATATAACCTAACTTCAGACTCCCATGCTCTTGCCTTTTGATAGATGTTATGACCTCAGTTTTTTTTAGCACATTCTTATAATCATTTATTAATTCAACTAGCTTAAGTGCATCTTATATCTTATAATTGTGATTTCTAATTAATTTCGATGTATTTATTTCTTTATAATAAACTCCGTAGACAGAATAATAATAATAATATGTTCAGAAATATTAAACAAAAATACTGGTATTGTGAATGCACTTTATAAACAAAACACCATCTAAAGTATTGCCAACCTCTGTTCCAATTATGCTAACTATGGAATAGACAACCTTGGAATAAATGAACGTCATACAACACGATACTATTTATTCTATGGTTAGGCTATTCCAAGATTTATTCCGCAATCTTACAACTGGGCCTAAGTTAGCATAACTTGTAGGACAAAGTTAAATCGATGGACGTTTTCGGCAATGATTTGCCATCTTCAGATCATTGAGATGTGAATGTTACAGTTTTCATTTAGCATTTGATAACCTATCTAAGACATTAAAAACATAATATTAATTTATCTTAGCTTATCGGGATGCATATAGCATGCCTTTAAAATTAATTTTCAGTATAGTTTTATGTTATGAAGGATGGTTTCCCCAGGAACAGGTTTCTGTGTGGGAATTCTGACTTTTAAGGCCTAACAACAATAGCTCTAACACAACAAAAACACGATCATGCAAAAACATGATGAATATTATACTGAACATATACAATGAACAGAAACACTTGCCACGTAGAAATCGGAGTGTGTGCTGTAGCGTCGTGGACTCTGCAAGGTAATAGCATTAAGATGACTGGGTAATCCAATGTACATTACAATTATCAAATGTTTGCTTAGCTCCACATCGTTCTTGTATGGAACAATCGGACTAATCGTCAACAAGGCATTATAAAAATGCAGTACTTTACACAGTGCGATTCAAAAGTCCCTCCGCAGCTCCATTAGTTATAGTAATCCTGTAGACAGATGGTACGTAATCTTGTAGAAAGTTGACACTTCCCCATTAATTCTGGTTTGACAACCTCACATCCCTAGTCAATCATATGCTTAGCGGCCAGTACTGTCACTTAAATTCTCTGCCTAGTGGATTCTCGGCTGCACCGTGGCTACAGCACTACTGCGGAGAAACTTCTCGCTCGCACTGTACAATTCAATGCCTATCTTCACACTAACTGAAACAATTTCCGTATTAACATACTGTACCGAACGCATGTGGAGAGTTCGCACGCTGCAATTAGATGACACATCACGTTACATATCACAGCGGCGTAATACATTTCGCATCAGTGTTTGTTTGTTTACCTCAATATTTTTCTTATCTGGAATTCAGTATAAATATTACGACAATATGTTTTTATTATGTTAAACCACAAGTCCTATATGAGCCGTTCAGAGCAAAAGTGGTGTAAGTCAAAATTGGGTAATGAGGTTTAAAGTAAAAATTCTGTAAAATACAACGCAAAGTAACAATTAATACGTCCTTCTTGCTATTCACTGACTACTAATAGTTCAAATAAATTGAATATTAATTGCTATTTTGCGCTGTATTTTACAGAATGTCTACTTTAACCCTCATTACCCATATTTGACTTACACCACTTCCGCTCTGAACGGCTCAAATAATCTATTACATTCAGCAAATAATGTCCGAATAATTAACCAGAAGATTGGGGTCACTTGTCACCCAGTGAATTTTAGTATATTCCTACTCGGTTCAATTTGGTGTACGCATTCACCATTTCCAATAACTGCTCATTAGATGCCATAACGTGATATAAATCCAGTAGCTCTGTTCGCTCTGTAAAAACGATCTGCAAACTGAAGTGGCGAACATATGTTATCCACGCCTCTTACGTGCCTGACTATATCACATTTTGAGGTGAATTAGAATAACAAAGTTGTGTTCATTTTATTTTTGTCTCTTACATAATATTAACTCTTTTAAAACATATTTATAATATGAGCGGTTCACAACTAGAGTGGAAAAGAGTGATTGCGGAAAGGTAAAAAGATGATTTGCAAGAAGATTTTCAATTTTTATTTTATTTATTCATTAAAGACATCAGCTCAAAGAATGTGAGTGACCACAAGGGTCCTGAATACAATAAACATGTACAGTATAATGTGATTTGAAATATTAAAAAAAAAAAAAGAAAGTTAACTATTGAAGGCAAATATATAAGTGGATTAATTGAAATAGAGATGATGATGTAATACACGAAGAGAATCCTTGATAATATTTATAAGAATAGACATTACATAATCAAAAGGAATGTGAAGTTCCTTAAGATAATTCCACATGTCAAAGCTAACCGCTACCTCGTTAAAGCATTTAGAGAAACTGGGTCAATATTGAACAAAAGCAGCAAGAGACCACGTTGTGTACTTACTGAGAAAAAACTGGATGAAATATGAGAAAGATTGGATCACACCTCATAAAAATATCTCCGTCATCTCGTGCAAAAAATTGGTGTCTCTAAAACCACAGCATATGAAGCCATTGAAATCCTTAAATACTTAAAAGATATCAGAGATGTGTTGCAGCAGAAGATCATCATTTCCAACACCTCTTATATTGCAGGTAAGTTCAGTAATAATAAAACTGCCGAGCGGTCGCGAGACGGTTTGCCGCGTGTTGCACGGCCTTCGTGCCAGTCGAGTGTCGGCCGGATAATCTACATTATGTGGGGCGTAGGCGAATGCTCTGTAGTATATATTACCTACAAAATGGGACACATTATTTATTAATATCCAACCTAGATAACAAAATAAGATGAGATTTCGATATCCTCTCACATCACAACGTACTTAAATCAATGAAAGTAACCTCAGAATTATAACACACTACTCTGCAGACACGATGTGATCACTGAGAAGGTTATATACTTAATAAGTAAGAGTTCTGTATAGTGCACAACACTTCATATTGAATAATTATTAACAAAACAACATCTTCAGCACTATTTGTGGTGTGTATTGCTCGCGCAAGAAACTATTACCGAAAAACAATGGTGTCGTTGCTGTCTGTTTTGAGTGTGTGTATGTAGGCACGCCGAGGGGCGAGAGATGCGGGCCGATAGAAGTACTGTCTCTTCCAAGAAGATGAAAAAATGGTGACATCGCTGTGGAAATAAACAACGTAGCAAGAGAAAAATTCGAAGTTAATTAAACGCGTAACATATGTTTACGACTGAAATAATAATACCGTGCGATACAAGACACGTATTCACATGCAATTGAACAAACAAAAGTCGTAAGTAACTATCACAATGCAAGACTGATTCTATCGATGTTATTTCTCTTCCGACTGTACTCTTGAATAACATTCAAGTTCTCTCGTGACCTTTCCTTTCCTGTCGCCCTCTCTTCCTTATCGCATTGTTTCATTCGCATTCCTTCTGCTTGCAAGACCTATAGACCACCTCAAACCACGAACTCCAGCCCTCTGCGCGCAAGATCTTATATACTCTGCTTGTTATGGCTTAATTTTAAGAGTAAAACAATTAACAATAGGTATCTCAGTCATAACGTCATACAATAGGCTACCAGATGGAATTGTGAAGTAATTACATATTGAAATACCACTATTTGATTCAGGGAGCATCCGTTTTCTTGGTACAAGAATAATTCGTTTAACACGTTTCTGAATTAGTCTTGAATACATTCCTTAGCAAACCATTCCAAACCAATATGAATATAGCGTGGATTGGGTACGAAAGTAATTTTTGTTGGCCTCATTGCGCATCTTTGTTTACGTAAATAAAAAACATTAAAGTTAACATAGTATATTAATATTATTTTAAGAACCATAGGAAACAAATGTGGGTACATAATGAGCAAAAGAACGCCATTTCATGGCAGTTTGTAAAATGACTCTAATAATAGAAAATTAACAGCTACGGTGAACTCCAAGGTAAAAATACTAATTTTTAATCAATTTATTCCTTCTTTTAGTCCAGGTGAAATAGGCCTACTTGCCTTTTACGATAACATTCGTAAAAATACAATTATATTCCATGGACAAAAAAATAAAATCTAGCAAAAAATAATATTTTACATGGATCAAATAAAGTTTAAATATACTCGTACATTACCGTAGTTCACCCAAATATGTAATTACGCAATAAAAATATGTATCGTTATCTTACTGAGTAATTAATACTTAATATGTATGTGTCGCTTGTACAATATATCTGTAAAATTATTCCTTCCCTGACTATCAATGGTTCATGAATAAACGCAAGTAAAGCAGACATTTCCCTTCTAATATCAATAAATTTAACCACATATCGCTCATTCATCGTTAGTTTCGACAGTACATCAAGTTTTCTGTGCGTAAGAATTTGTTTTAATCATACCTTATCATGCATTTGTGTCCAGTCCTAGATTTACTCCGAAGCTTCTGTACTGACATAAAGTCTACGTCCATCAGAAGGAACTACACTTTCCAATGATGAAAGAATTATCCAAATCGATTAAATAGTTTTCTAAGATTGCCACATACAAACACTCACTATTTATAATCTATACTAATAATAAATCTGTAACCGAAATTTTTCTGGTAATTTTCGATTTTCCAAAAATAATTGGTCCTAACATATATAATTAACCACCCTGAAACCGAAATTCGCTTTTTTGAAATTTTTGTTTGTATGTCTGTCTGTCTGTATGTTTGTTACCTTTTCACGCGATAATGGCTGAACCGATTTCGACGAAAATTGGAATATAAATTAAGTTCGTTGTAACTTAGATTTTAGGCTATATGGCATTCAAAATACATTATTTAAAAGGGGGGTTATAAGGGGGTCTGAATTAAATAAATCGAAATATCTCGCTTATTATTGATTTTTGTGAAAAATGTTACATAACAAAAACTTCTTTAAAAATCATTTCCGATAAGTTTTATTCTATGAAAAATTTTGACAGGACTGATATTTAATGACATAAATGAGTTTCAAAATTAAAATAACTGCCATCTAAGGCGGTGTAATGAAATAAACAAATGAATTCGTCTATGAGGGGCCTTGGTCAACAACAATCGAAAGCTATGAATCATAGCCTACAGAGAATGTTTCTGTGTTTGTATGAAGTAATGTCGGAAGCTGAATTAACCGATTTGTGTAATTAATTATTATTTCAGCGCAACATAATCTGCTTGGCTCATTACCCAATTTTTTTGCATTGCATTTAATGCATATGTATTTTATGTATGTTAACACGATTCAATTGAGCATAGTTAAAATTTGGATTATAAAATAATGGAATGCTAAGCTAACATACTAAGCTAACTGCGTACTAAATCAATACATCTTGTGGTTCGTTAATTCTTTGAGATAAACATTATTTTAAGAAATACAGGAAACGAATACACAGAATAGCCTATCAAGTTGCTATAAGAAGCTATTTTAATCTTACCTGTCCTCAGTTCACTCTGAAGTTACTGTAATAACATTATAGCATTATGTTCATATAGAGAAACTACACTTTCCAACCAAATGAGTGGTCTCTGGACCAAAATGATCGCATTTTAATTATTTAAATACAATTTAAATTAAGTAACATATTAAACGATTTATCCTTCTATCAAACACGAATGTTCCCTGAATCAAATGTCCTATTTTAATTATGTATTTACTTTATATTTATTTCTAACAGGTGCAGCGGAGCGCACGGGTACGGCTAGTAAGTTAATATTTAGTATATTATAAACACACATGGATGTCATCCGAATAAATGAGTTATGGATATTAATCAGATTGTTGTCCAAACCCGCTTTAAATAAATGCAGTCATTTGTTTTATCTTTATTACTCGTATAATCTGAAATGGTCATGACATTTTGTCTCATGTTATTTTAAAACTAATGTACAGTATGTCCTTAAATATCAATCCTATCAAAATTTTGCATGGAATAAAACTTATAGGAAATCATTTTTAAAGAAACTTTTGTTATGTAACATTTTTAATGATAATAATAGGGGAGATATTTCGATTTATTTAATTCAGGCCCCCTTATAACCCCCCTTTTAAATAAAGTATTTTGAATTCCATATAGCATAAAATCTAAGTTACAACGAACTTAATTTATATTCAAATTTCCATATAAATCGGTTCAGCCATTTTCGCGTGAAAAGGTAGCAAACATCCAGACAGACAGACAAACAAAAATTTCAAAAAAGTTATTTTCGGTGTCAGGATGGTTAATTATATATGTTAACACCAATTATTTTTGGAAAAGCGAAAATTACCAGAAGAATTTCGGTTACAGATTTATTATTAGTATAGATTATAAACACATATCATATCATCCGTATATTAATCCGATTGTTGTCCAAGGACTCCAAGGCCGCCTTAAATAAATGCAGTCATTTGTTTTATCTTTATTACTCATATTTTAATCTGATCTGGCCATTATATAAAAAGCATTGTTATTTTAAAACGGATATATCTCGCCATGTGGTAATGCAGAATTCCTGCACGGAAATATTATGTACTTCGTACATCATAGTAATATTAGTCCTATCAAAATTTTGCATAGAATAAAACTTATCGGAAATCGTTTTTAAAGAAACGTTTGTTAGGTAATATTTTCATAAAAATCAATAATAAGCAAGATATTTCGTTTTATTTAATTAAGGCCCCCTTACAACCCCCGTTTTAAATAAAATATTTTGAATATCATATAGCTTATAATCTAAGATACAACGAACTTAATTTAGGCTATATTCCAATTTTGATATAAATCGGTTCAGCCATTATCGCGTGAAAAAGTAACAAACATCCAGACAGACAGACAGACATACAAATAAAAATGTCAAAAAAGGCGATTTTTGGTTTCAGGACGATTAATTGTACATGCTGACACCAATTATTTTTGGAAAATCGAAAATCAGCAGAAAAATTTCGGTTACAGATTTATTATTAGTATAGATTATTTTTTCTAGTAACAATATATTTTTTAGTAACTGGATTCCAGATAACTGCTGCATACTCTTAACTTAGATCGAACTATACAAAATTATTAGAGTTCTGAAGAAGGCCAGTAGCAGGCCGAAACACGTTAACCAGGTACGGTAAAATTTAACACGAGTAAGGCATATAATACATATTACAAGAATTTCTCATAAGAAAACCGAAAGGTTTATAGAACAGATTTATAATATTATTATATATTAATTTTTAACAAAATAATCTACGCCCAATGAGGGTGACCACAAAGATCCAGAATAAAAGCACTACAGAATAATTTAGAAAGACAAAAAGATTAAATGCAGGAATTGTTTAGTAAAAAAATCCAGAGAAATGCAAACCGTATAGAATCATCAATGGCCAAAATATAAAAGGTAATGTAACATTTCGATTGAATCCTTAAGAATATTCAATAAAATTTTTTGAATTAAAAAAATCGGAGATCGAGTGCTTTTAAAATATTACATGTGAATTCAGGAAGTGTGCCACGTGCACCAAACAGTAGACCAGAAGCACTCCACTGACTGGTGACTTAGGTATGGGATGCAGGACTCATAGACGGATTTTTTTCTCCTCATCAACGTGTTGTGCCTGCAGGGCATCCCTCTCAAACCGCATTGTAGGATCAAGAACTATTCCCTTAGATTGAGTCCTGTGGATGACTACAATATCTGCTCTTCTGTTCGAATCTAAGGATGAAACGCAGTGGATCTCGTCGTGTACCTCCCATCCACGACTCTAGAGGACATCAGCAGGATTATGACATGTGAAATTACTGCTAAATAATATACCTAAATCTTTATTTCATTTTATCCAGGTAAAACTTTTGCCTCTATTTCATATGAAGATCTAATTGTATTTTTAATATAAAAAGGTCGTATGTATACGCTTATTAATATTAAATAATTTATTATTAATAATCCAAATATGTAAGTCTGTAATATCTTTTTGAAGTAGCTTACAACCTCATATAGTTTAGATTTCTTTATACAATTTAATATCAAATAATAAAATTCTAAATGTTGTACCTACACAATTCACAGTATAATTAACAAACAATAAAAACAATAATGGACCAATATTATAACCTTGAGGCACTCCAGAATTTACTGCAAAAGACTTAGAAATATGTCCATGGAAATTCACAACTTGTTCTCTTTCTTTCAAGTAAGATTTAATTAATTATACTAATAAGAAAGAAATTCAAAATTGTTTCAATTTGAATAATATCAAGGTCAAACTTATCAAATGCTTTCTAAAAATCTGTATAAATAACATTAATAGCATGAAGAATTTTTCACGAGTTCGTTCTTGGCACTTGGAGTCGTTCAATCACGCTTTAACATGTGTGATCGTAACGGGTATGTAGGATTTTTGGGTATATCAGTAGGCCCGTTTTTAGTATTCTTGAAATCCTGTTTCTATTGCCATGTGTTATAGATGGCTTGGGTTCAACTGATTTTAGATTTTGATGACTGTTTATGATATTGGTGATTAAGACTGTGATGAATTGCGACATATAAATTTCCAATCTGGCATTTGGCTTTGTGACTGAGGGAAACCATAAAAAACCCCAGTCAGATTAGCCGGCCGCTGGGTTTGAACCAGGGATATCTCGAATGCGTGTCACACACGTTACTGTCAGAGTCAACTCGCTCGGTAGTAAAATCTTACTGTCAAAGAGAACGTGAAATAGGAATATCTACTGTCCTGAAATAACTCGCCTGTATTATTCCAGGACGTATTCGTCAATATTGGCTAAAGTCTGTGCGACCCGTGATGCCAACACATAATATGATATTCATTCATTCATTTAGTGTTCTACCCAAGGGCACGTCTTTCACTGCAAACCCAGCATTCTCCGGTCTTTCCTATTTTCTGCCTTCCTCTTTGTCTCCGCATATGATCCAGATATCTTAATATCGTCTAAAATCTGATATCTTCTTCTGCCACGAACTATTCTCCCGTTCACCATTCCTTCCAGTGAATCCTTCAATAGGCAGTTTATTCTCAGTCAGTGATCCAACCAATTACTTTTCCTCTTCCTGATCAGTTTCAGCATCATTCTTTCTTCACCCTCTCTTTCCAACACAGCTTCATTTCTTATTCTGTCTGTCCACTTCACACGTTCCATTCTTCTCCATATCCACATTTAGAATGCTTCTATTCGCTTCTCTTCACTTCGTCGCAATGCCCATGTTTCTGCCCGATATAATGTCACACTCCATACTAAGGACTTCACTAGTCTCTTCCTTAGTCCTTTTTCGAGAAGTCCGCAGAAGATGCTCCTTTTTCTATTAAAAGCTTCCTTGGTCATTGCTATCCTCCTTTTCACTTCCTGGCAGCAGCTCATGTTACTGCTTATAGTACAACACAAATATTTGAAGCTGTTCACTTGCTCTACTGCCTCATTTAGATTTCGCAAGTTTACCTTCTCTATTTTTCTTCCTATGACCATGGTCTTCGTCTTATTTGTATTTATCTTCATCTCATGCTGTTCACAGCTGTTATTTAGCTCCAGTAGCATAACCCTTAGTATCATCTCCTCTTCTCCTAACAACGCCATATCATCAGCAAACCTTTATGCACTTTATTCTTCTTTCTCCTACTATCACTCCTCCCATGTTCTGAACACAGTTCTTCATTAAATACTCCAAGTAGATGTGGAATAGTTATCCTTGACGTACTCCTCTTCCTATTTCACTTCCTTCTGACATTTCTTCTCCTATCCTGACTTTGATTCTCTTTTTCATATAAAGATTACTGAACAGTCTTCTCTCTTTCCAAACGACACTTATTTTCTTTAGGATACCCATCAGTTTATTCCAATCCACTCTGTCAAAAGCGTTTTCTAAGTTCACAAATACTACATACACTTCTTTATTCTTCTCTAGGTATCTTTAGCTGATTGTTCTTAGCAGTCCAATTGCATCTCTCGTACCTTTTCCCTTCCTGCAGCCAATGCTCTCCTTCCAACTGTTCTTCCATCTTAGAATATAGGCTAAACGTCGATTCAGTATTCGCAGGAGAATCTTCGCCGAGTGCGATATCAGGCTGATAGTCCCGAACTCGCTACATTTCTTGGCATTATTTCTCTTCGGTATTAGAAGCAACACTGTCTCCGTAAAATCTTCAATATGATACAGGCCTAGGTATTGGTTGTCATTTGCACAGAATTTGGGCATTTTCATTTTAAGGAATGTGGTTATGTCAGTTGTTTAGTTTTATTCTAATCATTGGATCTCTCTATTTACATTGCACTTTCAGGGTGTCTTCTCATCACGTGGTACGAATCTGAAAATTCATAGGCCTACCGAATTCTGAAAAAAAGACAATTTTCTTCCGACGTTTATTTCCATTATTATATAAATTCTACAAACTTAACCAAAACACCAATTACTGTTTCTAACAAAAGTCATTATTGTCCTCGATATTCTATTTTCGATACTTCAATACACTAATACTTAGGGGAAACAAGAGCGATCGATATTTATGACTTTATGAGCAATGGACCCGATACTCTTAGGTTTTTAAGAAGTTCTGCTCTTCGTTTGTTTGTTTCTTCCTTCCTTCCTTCCTATCTTCTTATTTTCTTCCTTCCTTTTTTTCTTTATATCTTTCCGTTTCATCGATGGATTAGACTTCCACTATATCAAAGTTTATGGGATCATGTGGTATATCCATGTTTGTTCCGTGTTTTACACAAATATGTGTTGTTTTTTCATCACTCAAAAGTATTTTATAATACCGATAGTATACTGTAAAATAATCTTAACTCCTGGCACACTACAAATTTCAACCAACTCAGTCGTACGATTGAGAAACCTCTCACTAGCAGTCGAGAAATTCTTAGAGAAAAGTACTTATTGTGAATGGTTTAATATTTCAACCGTCCGCCCTGGTATAAGACGTTTAAATAATCTCCAATGGTTTCCTAATTTTTACAAATACTATAACTTTATAACCTTATAAACGAGTTTCCAACGCTATTTTTTTCTACGACAGCTTCACAACATAACTAAAAACGACGGAATCTATACTAATAATAATCTGTAGCCGAAATTTTTCTGGTAATTTTCGATTTTCCAAAAATAATTGGTCCTAACATATATAATTAACCATCCTGAAACCGAAAATCGCTTTTTTGACATTTTTGTTTGTCTGTCTGTCTGTCTGTATGTTTGTTACCTTTTCACGCGATAATGGCTGAACCGATTTCGATGAACATAGGAATATAAATTAAGTTCGTTGTAACTTAGATTATTGGCTATATGGCATTCAAAATACGTTATTTGAAAAGGGGGTTATAAGGGGGCCTGAATTAAAGCGAAATATCTCGCTTATTATTGATTTTTGTGAAATATGTTACATTACAAAAGTTTCTTTAAAAATGATTTCTGATAAGATTTAGTCTCTGAAAAATTTTGATAGGACTGATATTTAATGAGATAAATGAGTTTTAAAATTAAAATAACTGCCATCTAAGGCGGTGTATTGAAATAAAAAACAAATGACTTCGTCTATAAGGGGCCTTGGACACAACAATCGAAAGCTATGAAACATAGCCTACAGACAATGTTTCTGTGTTTGTATGAAGTAATATCGGAAGCTAAATTAACCGATTTGTATAATTAATTATTATTTCATTATTGGAAAGTGTAGTTTCTCTATATGGACATAATGCTATAATGTTATTACAGTAACTTGTGAGTGAATTGAGGACAGGTAAGATTAAAATAGCTTCTTATGCACAGAAAACTTGATAGGTTATTCTGTATATTCATTTCCTGTATTTCTTATAATAATGTTTATGAACATATTCATTTTTATCTCAGAGAATTAACGAACAACGATAGTGTATTGATTTAGTATGCAGTAATAGCAATCCATTATTTTATAATTCAAATTTTAACTATGCTCAATTGAATCGTGTTAAAATACATATGCAATAAATGCAATGCAAAAAAATTGGGTAATGAGCCAAGCAGATTATGTTGCGCTGTTGTAAAAGTTGTTCCTCCTGAGATTCAAGAGCTCCCACAACAAATTGAAAACTTTCTAATTCGAGTACATCCGTTATCAACACACTTTTTCATAATATAATATAATATAATATAATATAATATAATATAATATAATATAATATAATATAATATAATATAAACATAATAATAAATATGCAGCCAAAATTTTTCTGTTAATTTTCGCTTTTTCAAAAATAATTGGTAATAACAATTAAGAAACATGTTAAAGGAATTGTCACTGCACCATATGAGTGGTCTCTGGATCAAAATGATTGCATTTTAATATTTTAAATACAATTTAAATTAAGTAACATATTAAACGATTTATCCTTCTATCAAACACGAATGTTCCCTAGATCAAATGTCCTATTTTAATTATGTAATTACTTTATATTTATTTCTACGGGTGCAGCGGAGCGCACGGGTACCGGCTAGTAGGTAAATAAGACATAAAATTTCTAATCAGTTGCTCTGAAACAAGAGTCGCCAATATACTCGTTACGTCTTGAGTTTAACATCGTTTCTAAATTTGGAAATCAGTTTACCAGCAGATATTTTATGAGCTTATGAAGCAGAATTGGTTTTAATTCTCAAAAAAAATTTCGTGAGAGCTATGAAAGACAGCACGAGAAATTGATTACATGGTTGGAGAGCAAGAAAACAAAAGAGCTTTCAGTAACAATCGGTTTGGCATACGAGTAACTAATGGAACAGATCAGTTGGATTATGTTTTATATTTCATTCCGTGTGTAATTTACTTTATCCGCTTTGATTATCTAATGTTGAGTCTACATCACTAATAAAAAAGTTGTACACATATTCATTACGCAACTAGCTAGGTATAATGATATTCCTATTAAGCAAACTAGTTAGGTAATGATATTTTCTACATTTTTCTTGAAACACCAATCTTCAAATTTTTTTACGTGGGATTTTGATGGTACTAAACATTCAATTGCAAAATTTACAGCATTTTCAATATCTGAACCCTCGTTTCAACTCATTTTAACAATGTTGATTTATTTCTCCTAGTAGACCTACTGCTGTGTTCTGTTATCGACAAAAACCTATCGTGTTCAAAACTAATAAAACAAACATAAACGAATCGCCTCTTACAGGAAGAAACTAATAATAATACAATCGCCTCACTACACAATACATGTTCAAAACTAATAAAATTGTGCAAATGCCTTTATTAAAAATTAATTTTTATCAAAGTGGGTAAAACGTTGCGATATATTTATCGTAACTTCATATTACAATACTCGACTCGCTATCAAACTCGGCCAGCGACCTCGTTTGACAACTTTCCAATCTGGTATTAATATGAAACATTACGAAACTCATATCGTAAATAACAATTATCACATCTATCAGAACAAGTCAGTAGATTCAGTTTTACATTTCAGTTTTACGTTTAATTTTAATATTCAGAAGTATTACGTTATTGATTAATAATTTATTTTCTCTTCGAAATTCTTGTTATAATTAATATTGATATTATGGCATAGAACTGTTATAAATATAAACTAGTCAACAGCGCAATTGTTGTTATGACAATTTTATTGCGCACGTGCCAAAATATGAAATTTTATAAGCGATTATGGGCAAATGTACAGAATGTTTATAATGCATTATAATTAATTTAAATGTATTAATGACTTATCTACTTGATAAATAAATAAATAGGATATAAATAAACAGAATACATAATAATTATAAATAAGTAAACAAGTAAAAAATAAAAATAACAATAAAATATATAAATAAGTATCTATAATAATATCTGAATAATTTTGTTCTGATGTGAAAAAGAGTTTCTATACTTCACTGCATAGTTACTAACAGGAAATACAAGGGGTTTCTTTTCCTGGATAATGACTGATTCTACTGATTCTCAGGTGCTTTAAGACGCGTCAAAATATCAATGTATATTATGTGGTTAATGTTATAAATCTGTTATCTTATTTATGTAAGACACACCCTTCTGAACACAAAAAAAATCTATAACTGCCAAATATTCAGATTCCAGTATTGCTAATTTATCTGTTATTGGTATTCTAAATCCAGATCCGTGTTCTTCTAACAAGAATCACAATCAATCTACCACAATTATGTTACGCCTGCAAACTCATTATCCTTATCTCCTTTGTAGGAATGGAAAGATAAATTACAGCACGTTATAACTAATGATATCTCGCAAGATCTTGATCGAGTTACTTCTGAAGTTTTGAAATTTATTGTTGAATCAATTTCTTCCCTTCCTGGACCTCAACACCCAGCAGTCAAATATTTTAATCATTGTCGCAATGGGAAACTTAACAGACGTTACACTTATACTGAAACTTCCAACCCACAAAAGCGGAATAAAGTACAAAATGATAAAACCAGAGAAAGATACTCTTATGATTTAGCGCAATATAATTTCTACAATAACCGAAAGAAGGTTAATATTATGTTTTATTTAACGACGCTCGCAACTGCAGAGGTTATATCAGCGTCGCCGGATGTGCCGGAATTCTGTCCCGCAGGAGTTCTTTTACATGCTAGTAAATCTACTGACATGAGCCTGTCGCATTTAAGCACACTTAAATACCATCGACCTGGCCCGGGATCGAACCCGCAACCTTGGGCATAGAAGGCCAGCGCTATACCAACTCGCCAACCAGGCCGACCCGAAAGAAGGTAGTACCACAGTCTACTATATACAGTCACGAAGTTTGGGATGATTCTTTGCAAATCTCGCGATAGTTGCTAGCCGCTTGGAGCGCTGTGAGTACTAGGCACAATAGACTGTGATCTAATACAGGCCGTAAGGCAGACCATGTAACTCGCTTAACTCGATCACGAAGGGCGCCGTTCAACCATATAAATTAGTTGGAATGCATAAACAGTAACATGTGGTTCTCTAAAATGTAGTGTAATTCCATTAATAAAATTTAAAACAATGATTATGAGACACTTCAGACATAATTCACTTGCGAGTAATATTATTTTTGCTGTGAAAATTACGTTGTTCGTATGTGTAATAATACCTGCCTTTATTTCGATTAAATATTGTGAAATTCTTGTACATTCATTTATGCACGATTAAATAATTTTCAATTGCACCGCACGGATATTTAGATATGTTGAAATTATAGGTTATGTTTACTGTACCAGTTGCCCCTTTCTGTCTAAATCTAGTGATCTCCAATGCCTTGCCATTCATATGAAAATTATAGGTTATGTTTACTATATTTCGCTTATATTCCTAAATTCGCAATCATACATTATAATTAAGTATAATGTCATGTATGATATCCCGGACATTCAATTTGTCTGTATTTTAATACTACAATTGAGTACTGAATTACTGTATTTATCTACTTCTTAAGAGACGAAGTAACACAATTGTACGTACGCTAATTTCATAGGAGTGTATGGTAAATGTTTTGTCTCAAATTAAGGAAGGTAGATGTGCTAAACTGAAATCACAATATAAATTCTTTTTTATTAAACCTCAAAATAGCTTCCATTCTAAACTTTAAATGTTGACGCGAACAGATTGTGTTAACATGTAAAATTCTCTTCACATTAAAATAACACAGTTTTGTAATTATTTCTGCAACATATTATGCAACAAGAAGTAAATGGAACTTATGGACACATTACACTAAATAAAGCTTAGCAATGATAAGCAACAAAGTTATAATATAATATTTCACTGAGCTCCATACACTGAAATAGAAAACCCGAACAAACATTACGGCCTGGTCTAGATCGAAAAAGCATTGACTGTAGCGTATTTCGCATTTTTGTGAAAATGCTATGTAAACTGTGAAATGTTCCTTATCGGTTGTAATAAATGTAAATGGCTAAAATACAATAATTTGAATAATAATATGGGACAAGGAGACGTTTGTATAGGTACTATAAATTGTAAGAAAAATAGGTTAGAGTTATCCTTCTTCCGAAAGATCCAGGAAGGTGAGTTTATAGAATATAATATATATTTTATGAAAATAATATATAAAGCTTATGTATTTCATATTTCAATAGTGGAAGGAAGGTGTTAATTTTTTCAAAAGAACACGATATCGAAAGTACAATACATTTTATGGTCTACTAGGGAAAGAATCTGTGATGAGGCGATAGTAGCGATCCTGGTGGTGAGCAACTATCTATGGATGCATATTTCAACAGTCTATGTTTGCATATTTAGTAAGTATTAAGCTTCGTGACTGTATACACTAGACTGTGGTACTACCACGAAGCTCAATACGTAGTAAATATGCATCCATAGATAGTTGCTAATCAGTAGGATCGCTACTATCGCCTCATTACAGACAATGCGAAATAGTAGGCTTACCTGCAGAGTCTATTGTTCCTAATACCCTCATAAACTCAATCTTCGTGACTGTATATACTAGACTGTGGTAGTACGACAATAATGAACACTGAAAAACAACGGTTTTGTTCTCTTTCTAAAGATATAGTTGAAAATCATTTTACTGATATATTTGACCATTCTAGTAATATGACTTCGAAAATCTTCTCTATTCTTGTGATACATCCGAAGATTCTGATTCTATAATAGTAATTGAAAAAGAAATGAAAATCGTATTCACCAAAATGAAGATTGATAGGTTATAGCTCCAGGACCTGATCAAATTATTGTCCGAGTTCCTAAACACCTCAAGTCAGCAAAATTTCTGTCACTGCTAGGATCAGCCATGCTACACATTCTTTTTGATTAGGTAATATCTAGTCTTATAAATATTATCAAGGATTCTCTTCAAATATTACGTCATCATCCCTATTTCAATTAGTTCACTTATGTTTTGCCTTCAACAATTAACTTTCTTTTGAATGTTTCAAATATCACATTATATTGCACATATCTTTTGTATTCAGGGCCCTTGTGGTCACACAAATTCTTTGAGCCGATGTCTTTAATGAATGAATGAATGAATGAATGAATAAATGAATGAATAAATAAATAAATGAGTAAAAAATAAAGAAATAAATGAGTAAAAAATAAAGAAATAAACAAGTAAAAAATAAAAAAGTAACAAGTAAATAAATAAATGAGTCAATAAGTAAACAAATAAATTAGTAAATAAATAAATGAATAAATAAATGAGCTAGGAGGAGCGAGAGAGCTGTCAATCAAGCAAGATAGAAAGACAGATAGAAAAACTATATTATCAAACTATGAAAAATGCATAGACATGGTAAAAAAGTCTACTTACATTAAAATATGTACAAAATTGTCAATGAAATATTATTTAATATTTAAAAGGCCCACATGTTCGCTCTCTAAACTCTAAGGACACAATTGTATTAACATTTTCTAGATGTATTTCCTAAATTTAATAATGTTATTTTTATCTTTGACGTTAGCTGGTAAACTATAATATACCTTTATACCAATACCCTCGTGACCGGTCGATCTGACTGGGGTTCGAAGAGAAAACAAATCTCCTAAAAGTACAACCTAAAACATGGTATTTTCACACGCCCAATAGCAACATACGTTACAAGAGCGGTATGTTGACGTTTTCATGGTCGAGGAAAAGATTGAAAAAGCGAAACGTAGTTGAGCTTTTTTTAATTTCCGAGAACATGAAAACAAACATACCGCATTATTTTGTGTGAAGATCGTTTATTACATACCTGAAAGACGAATTTCTAATTAGTTGCAATGAAATCTCCATGTTGGTTTCTGTTTAATGACGGCAACTTCGGAAAACCAAAATATCTTTCTTCAACATTGTTGCTATAAAATGTTTTCTGTGTTTACTATACTCCAGCAGGCCGTGATATACGTCTGTCTTTTCTTTCCCCCAGTGTATTTTTCTTAGTAGGTTATTTTACGACGCTTTATCAACAGCTTAGGTTATTTAGCGTCTGAATGAGATGAAGGTGATAATGCCGGTGAAATGAGACCGGGGTCCAACACCGAAAGTTACCCAGCATTAGCTCATATTGCGTTGAGGGAAAACCCCGGAAAAAACCTCAACCAGGTAACTTGCCCCGACCGGGAATCGAAACCGGGCCACCTGGTTTCGCGGCTAGATGTGCTAACCGTTACTCCACAGGTGTGGACCCCCCAGTGTATAAATGCGAACTTAAAACAAACGGTAAGGTTATGTAATGATTTATTTTTCATTTTAATATTTTAACAATATTATTTATGTAACATATTGCAGTAATAACATCGGCATCTGGAATCTTGATTTTTTCACGGCTTCCTAAATGTTATGTGTATCAGGAATGCAATAAGTTTCGTGGAATAGTAGATTTTACTTAATTTTTGCAAATATTTAAAAACAATAATTAACATTGCAATTCAGGTGAAATTGCAGTGGTAAGTTTCCAATTTATAATTATTACTATGTTAAACGTCTCTAAAAATAATATGTTAAAAGCCTAAAGCAGTAAAATGAATGTGGCGCTTAAGCGGTAAGAAGAGGGAAATTGTTATGTGTGTTACGTTGGGAATACTGAATGTGGTATTTCACACTTACCGCGTATTGGTTCTGTGCGGAAAACAAGCAAATACGCACGATCTCGCACAAAATTCTTTACATAATGTGGTTCAGTATATTATACCCGATTACCTCAAGAAGTATTTGTATGTATTCCCCTAACACAGTCATGTCAGCTGATGCCCATATGGGCAAGCGCGCGCTTTAGAGCTCAGAAGAGCCTGAGCGCTTTAGAGCGGAAAGGAAAGAGACAGACGAAAGAGGTAGTATATACGCTTGGTCGAGCTATATCCATGTTAATTTTTAGATTAGTCTGAGAAATATAAGTGCATTATAAGAATTTAAGTTTCAATTTTAATGCTCATTTTTCACGAGTTTCCTTTTTATTCAAAAGTAGTATTTTCTCAACTTTTTACAGAAAGGTGAAATTTTCAGATATGTTTATTTAGTAGCCTTACAGGTACTGAAACAATGTTTTCGTAAATCTAATATATGGTAAATGTGTATTACTGAGGATACGTATTGAAATTTTTGAAAATATTCGCATGGAAAATATTTGTAAGGAAATGAATTAACAAAGGAACTACTGTTACATCATAAAAAAATATGTGCTCATGTGTTGTAAAAACGTCAGCTCCATAGCTTCAGCAGATTTCGAGAAAATAATTTAATATTCTGATGACAGGAAGTTGCGCACTAATATCACCTTAAAAGCATAATGCGATAAGGGCTTTGTTATGTAATATTAGTTACAGTTGAAACTTATATCTAGGTAACTTTGCTTTGTGCTGTAATATTGTTTAGATTAGTTTATTAATTCCATTTATAAGCCTAAAGATACCATTAATATCAATTCCAACTTACCAAGTCATACTTCACCTCTTTCTTTGGGATATCAATTTTTTTATGAATTATGTTTCATTCACTTAATATAGTATAGTTTTACTACTACGAAATTTATGTGAATATTCCTTCTTAACCCTTTATTATGTTATTAACTGCAATATTAAGAAACTGGTGTTAGTACTTTGTTTTACAGACAATATAGATAATATCAAACAGCAAGTAGCCATATAAAATAACGACATAAAATTTCACGTTCTGTTTGAAGTTTTTACACCACAGTTTTCTTAATCCAACAAGCTGCTTATTCATATACATAATCCTTGCTCCTTCTATACCTAGCGCTTGATGCCCGCGCACGACTTCAAGGTCAGAAAAATGCGCTTGCTTTGACATCACTGCCCTAACATATTGTATAATGAATCGGTAAGTAAGAATAAAAATAATAATATTCCTATAACATTTTCAGTTGACAAAATATCATAACAGTAAAAAGCTTTTCAGAGTTGAATACATGGAGCGAGCTGTCTCAGACGGTAGCGTTTGAGACAGGCATTCGGGAGGTCCCGGGTTCAAATAGGCCTAGTTTAATTGTTCCGGTATGGTATACCACCTTAATAATGTTATAACTTGTAAGAATTTTCGTGGTTTCCCTTACTCACAAAGGCAAATGCTGGATTAGAAATTTAATTACCATGATTCATCACCGTCTCAATCATCAATAACGTAAACATTAATTAAAACCTAAAGTCAGTTACATGAACACAAACCATCTACAACACACAATAGAAACAGGAACTCAGCAATAATAACAATGACCTACTGGTATACCCACAGATCCTAAACTCGCGGTATGATCACAGATACAGTGGAAGCTCTTAAGTTCGACATTCTCTAGTTCGACTACTTACGTAGGAGAATTAGATACGCCCCTATACGGGCACTAAGAAATGGGTTTGCCATTTGAATAGGAATTGGTCCTGTGTCTTGTAGTGATACTTTTGTTAAAGGAAAACAGAATATTTTATTGATTAGGACATCCATATTGATCATTGATTTTAAATTAATGAACTCTTCTTTTTCTATTTGAGAATTGTGCCGCTTGTGAGACGGAACTGTCGAAACGCACTGTGGTATAGTGGCCACGTTCAATTAGTAGGCTAGCGGTGTCAAAGAGGACGGAAACTTTGTAGTTTCAATAATTTTAATTATGTCGCGCTGTCCATTGTCGTCAACTCTTTTGAAGGCCGCTCCAATACTCCACGCGGAGTGTATGGACGGAAGCTTTGTAGTTTCAATAATTTTAATTATGTCGCGCTGTCCATTGTCGTCACGTCTTTTGAAGGCCTAGCCCATATCCATGTTATATTAATATATAGCAGCAACAAACAAGACGTGACAACGTCGCATTTTCATTTTATTATCGGTGCATGCAATA
Source organism: Periplaneta americana (assembly GCF_040183065.1). Taxonomy (NCBI): domain Eukaryota; kingdom Metazoa; phylum Arthropoda; class Insecta; order Blattodea; family Blattidae; genus Periplaneta; species Periplaneta americana. The sequence continues at coordinate 35,351,505 of NC_091118.1, read as the reverse complement.
AAGACCTACAAATCTTAAAAGGAATGCCGCTGCCTAATAATTAAACGAGGCTACTATACTAGAAGCGCATACACAAGTCTCGGGGCGGGCAGAAAATGCAAGTACTGTACTGTATTCGTTGATGGATAACCAATAAGAATTTGTATTCATTATCCTACCACACCCACTACCTTATTGGACAGAACTTTGAATTCTGTTCTGTCGAACTTAGGATAGTCCACTGTACTTAACAAAAACAACTGAATAACTTTATTCGAATGTCATTAGGATAAAACGGAGAGATTTTTTCGTAACACTAACTCAACTCCGTATATTTATAGGAACATATTGCAATAAAAAACGTGTTATGCCTATATTATTATCCTCGAAATGAAAATGTATAACATTTAAACAAAAGCTGTTTTTATACATCTTAATTACACAACTTGTAACACTGTAGCACTTCGGAATATCATATAATACATATTCCGAAGCCGTTTTTGTCACGAGTTTCGCAAGTACGAGTGTCACTATTTTCATCAAAATGAATGAATGAATGAATGAATGAATGAATGAATGAATGAATGAACAAGTAATTAAGTAAATATTATCTGGTTAGTATACGAACATTGAAAAGTGGAATCGTTGATTGTGCAATTTGAGTTCTATTATCTAGCGGCTAAGAATTAAATGAGGTCACCAAAACCAAATGTGCATTTTCAAAAAGAGATACATTTTAAAGTAGCCAGATATATATGATAATTATGGTAATGTAGGAAAGTATCAAGGTCCGATTACCCTTCTTCTCCATTAGTTTTCCCATAGGTGATGAAGATAGCCTAGTTACAATTTTTTTAAAGATATGAACCAGTGTAAGGACAAAGACCTACTCACAATATCTGCTGTATGACGCAATAGCCTGGCCATGAGATAGTTCCAGATTTCTATAAAATACTGTGTGGATCTTGTCGACGCAAAGTTCTCTGGAAGATATTTAGCTCAGAAGTACTGTAGACTACAATACGTCATGTTTGGTAAGACAAGCTGATTTCAGTTTCTGAATTCAAATATTCATATTATGGTACATAACCTTTTTCAATCGGTTGTGTAGAACATCAACGCTTTTAAAAATGATTAGTGGCCTTTGGTTGCAGGATTAACGTGAAATAACGTTAAATATTAGACTTTGTCTTAAAAGAACTTTACCTTAGCAATAAAGTTAAATCTTTATCAAAATATTGCTATATGTACTCGTACATATATGATTTATTTACATCAACCAAAGTATTTATGTTTTTCATAAGTAAAGTTACATCTGTGAGTTGAGAAGTGTTGTAAATGGTTGTACTTAAGATGTTCGTATGGTTGCTGAAGTATGAAACGTAGTACATACAATAGGCCTATAACTTGCCCATATTACGGCCAAATGCCATGCCTATGCAAGAATTACTGTAGATCTAGTTGTTCCTTGGGCGAGATCAGAAAGGACGCATGTTCAAAGGCATCTTTCATAAACTGAACCAGTTCCGTATTGTAATAATAATAATAATAATAATAATAATAATAATAATAATAATAATAATAATAATAATAATAATAATAATAATAATAATAATAATATGATTTATTGCCAGAAAAATACAATAAAAAGAAATTGTGAAAGTGTGTGTTCTCATCCTCGGGGGAGGATTCGATACATAATAAATTTACATTCATAAATAACAATAAAATAACATATAAACATTTATGATTACTCATAAGAAATTCCTTGCATAAATTTTTGAATTTCAAACTGTTTGAGGTAAATGGATGTGGGTATTTCTTTATTAATTTGTTATAAATTCTAGGGCCGATATTAATACTATGGTTTAAAGCAGTGCTCGTTAAACACTTGGGTTCAAACATACGTATTGTATCCATGTCTTTGATTTTGTGTTTGTGAGTATATGATCAGAAATATGTAATTTTTATGTATACAATTTAATAATATACTGTAAGTTTGATGTATGGTATGCGCCAAAAATAAACAGTACTGAAATTATCGCTCATTTACTGTCCACGTTTCCTTAGCAACGAAGTATTTATTTATTGTTATACAACAGTTAGACATATTGTGAGTTCAGTGTTGTGTTGACTTCTGTAATTATGATTCTCACAGCAGAGGAGGTGTTTATTGTCGAGAATTATTTCCGGTCATATGGAGAGGGGCGTCAGAATGGGAGTGAGTTCATAAACGTCACGAGACAGATCGAAGCAGGTAGATAACTTTCTGCGGGAGTGAGTTCATTAACATCATCAGACAGATCGAAGCAGGTAGATAACTTTCTGCGGGAGTGAGTTCGTAAACAACACGTGACAGATCGGAGCAGATAGAAAACTTTCTGCGGAAGGGAGTTCATAAACATCACGGGACAGATCGAAGCAGGTAGATAACTTTCTGCGGGAGTGAGTTCATTAACATCATCAGACAGATCGAAGCAGGTAGATAACTTTCTGCGGGAGTGAGTTCGTAAACAACACGTGACAAATCGGAGCAGATAGAAAACTTTCTGCGGAAGGGAGTTCATTAACATCATCAGACAGATCGAAGCAGGTAGATAACTTTCTGCGGGAGTGAGTTCGTAAACAACACGTGACAGATCGGAGCAGATAGAAAACTTTCTGCGGAAGGGAGTTCATAAACATTACGAGACAGATCGAAGCAGGTAGATAACTTTCTGCGGGAGTGAGTTCATTAACATCATCAGACAGATCGAAGCAGGTAGATAACTTTCTGCGGGAGTGAGTTCATTAACATCACGAGACAGATCGAAGCAGGTAGATAACTTTCTGCGGGAGTGAGTTCATTAACATCATCAGACAGATCGAAGCAGGTAGATAACTTTCTGCGGGAGTGAGTTCATTAACATCATCAGACAGATCGAAGCAGGTAGATAACTTTCTGCGGGAGTGAGTTCGTAAACAACACGTGACAGATCGGAGCAGATAGAAAACTTTCTGCGGAAGGGAGTTCATAAACATTACGAGACAGATCGAAGTAGATAACTTTCTGCGGAAGTGAGTTCATAAACAACACGTGACAGAACTCATAGTTACAAACTTCGATACCACCCTTGTTAGCACAGAGTTCATATACCGCCTTTCTATTATTATTATTATTATTATTATTATTATTATTATTATTATTATTATTATTAGTGAAAATATTTATTCATAAAAACGACTAAAGCCCTGCAGCGTTAACTAGTCCAAGTCCAACAGAATAATGACAATTTTAAATTTTATTATAAACATAGTGCCATTTAGAAAGATGGAAATGTATTTAAATATACGGTAAGTTCACATCCAGTCATTTAAAAATAAAGTCCTACGAATTTCACTCAATTCCTCTTGGTTTGTCCATAACAGCCAACTACACAGAGAAAATGGTATTGACACAATCAAACAATTTATTCATTCACAAGCTAAGAAGCTCTATAACAACCTAGAAAATGTTCCAGGCGCCATCCACTACTTTTTGGAAGAAAGACCATATTTCCCACCAGAATTAAGAGCCGACTTCCAATGGACTTCATATTATAATCAAAATTTATCATCATACTAACCTATGTATATTGCTTATTAACAACTTTTTGTTCACTGAGAAGCCCAATCTAGGCTGCACTCAATTCTATATCATGTGTTGTATTTATATTTCATTTAGAAGTGGTCAGTATACCGCTAAATGCCCTGATCGATCAATAAATTGTTTTAAAAAATGTACAGTTGCGGAAGTGACATTCAATAAAAAGTAAATTTATTAGGTGTACTCTATGGTGAAAAAACTTCTTTTTATTATCTTTGGATTTCTTTATAATTAGGTTACAGTGTTCCTCATTGATTTGTGGAAACAATTACGAATCACCAGCCACAATACACAATTGGAAATTTGCAATCGACAATGGCTCTGGTTGGCTGAAATTCAACGGCTTCTTACATGCCATTGGCGTATTTGTGCTTGGGCGAAATAGTCAGTGAAAGAATTTTGTTCTCAGGAAAATCAATGTTTTTTACTTACTCATTGTATGGAGAGATATGATTTCAGCATTCCTGATACACTGAAAAATTGACTTGGCTAAGTCGTCGTCTGTGGACAACGATGTCTCCTGATTGGGTAGAATTTGTTCACATTCATTTAACTATAGTCCCGTCGCACTTATTTCCGACAGCCAGTCACGTTGCAGGTCGGCTACATTTAAACGTGTGCGTCTTTTCATTCGTTGCTGATGACGTTATGCACTTCCTAAGGCTCGATAAATACTTAATATAATCGCCCGCCATTTTGATTCTTTCGTTGGCGTTCGCAGAAAGCAGACGAGGACGTTATTTGCCGCTCAATTACAGTGCGTTTGATTTATTATCATAAGAGCTACGGCATGATAATGTTTAACGGTGCGGCAAATAGATTCCTCGTCTGGTAGCTCGGCAACGAAAGAACAAAAATGGCGAACGATACTACCTACCTAGACTTTATAGAGCCTTCACTTTCTAAGGCGTAAGCAAAGAGGAGGAGTCACGCCGGAAATAATAGCGATGCGACTATACATATCAATATGCATCGACGTTATGCACTGCATGAATACTTATACTGTCTCGAAATTTCTTTACAGGTGCGAGAGTATCACTCCTGATTTTGTCCTTGTCGAGTTTCTATCAAGATTTGGAAACGAAAGATGTAAAATGTGACATTGGAGCGCCTCCCATGAAAGACTTCTCTCGCCGCCTACGTGTACGTAACATGCCATTGTAATTAGTTTATCTAATTTAATGAACCTGAAACAAACAGTTTTAAAAGTATCCTTAGCTCAGGTAGCTTTTCCTGTAGATAGGCTATAATGTACCCTATCAGAAATATTGTTTTGTGTTCTCGGTAAAAAGAAAATTCGCGTTAAAATATCGGCAGGAAATCTCTTCGCAGTTTTTCTTTTGGGACAAAGAAGGAATAATACTGTAATAATAATGTAGAACATGATAGATCTCTGATGGGAGCATATTAGTCTTCATTATTAACCGAGCTTCCAAAAAAATTGTGGAGGAACTTCGTGGTAAAATTAAAAAAAAAAAAATAATTATCCGCTCACAAGTCTCTCACTGAATTGCATAAAATTTATGAAGTTGACTTTGAATTGATTAATCAACCTCAATATTCCTCTCATTTAACCAGCTTACTACCTACAGTAGCGTGCAAATTAATGAGAACATCCTCTTAAGGCTGATTTCACCAACATGTTACTAATCCACAATTATTGTAATTCTTTAACACTTAGAGTTACATATAGGTTTAGGTTTATTATATATAATAGATCACAGACACATTACATACAACAATTTTACACAAAGATATATTATTATTTAAATACAATTTCTACGTTTTACCTATTAACATATTTGTTTTGTCTTGCACTAGCTTTCAGTTATTGTGCAAGACTCAACTCATTCTAGAATATTGGTACCGTCAGTATTGGTTTACCTTCCTAAGATGTACTTCCCTCTTCACTCTGCAATGTGCAGCTAGCGTATCTAAATCATCTCTAATTCTAGTTTCTTCCATACCTCTTTCCTTACAAAAGTATTTATACAGTTCATACAAGCTCTCTCTCGTAGGTAAGCCTTCATTCCTTAATTTTATTTCATAATATTCTTTTGACGTACCTTCAAAACTATTAAATTTAGAAATAAAAAAGATAGCCAAATAATTTCTAACTAAGTCAAATATGTTATTATCTGTGAGTCTAGACAAAGCGTACCTTCCAAACTTGAATTTATTAGTCGGCTCAGTAACTGTACTTTCCCTTAATGCTTCCTTCCTTCTATTTTTTAATTTTGCAATCTTCTCCGGTATTTTATTTTCCGTGTATTTGTTTATTATTAAGGGATGTTGACTTTCCTCGTATTTCTCCATACATCTACACTTGTTACTTTCTTCCATGCATAATTTTACATCTATAACAAGAAAAAGAACCATATATACACATACACATACACTACAATTGTTTCACTATTTATTTATATATTTCTTAATTACTTTCGTTCACATCTATTTCCTTTATTCTATCCAATCTAATTTTTTTAACCAAAAAAAGATATAAACCTAATTGCTTTTGCAATTTTATGTTATTAATGTTCATGAGCTTTTTTATAGCTATTTCTTTATTTATTTGAAGGAATTTTTCTTTTATAAATTTCTTACGTATATTTTCAGTATTTTGACACTCAAGAACAATGTGAATGTCATCTTCTCTCCTTCCACACAATGGGCATGTGCCTTGAGGTATATTGCCTCTATTATTTCTTAATTTCCAAATCCCCAGTCTAAACCAAGCTAGTCCAAATCTTTCCTTTATATTTACATTTTCTATATATGTACTCCTTCCCCATATTTTTTATATTCATTAAAAAATATTAGGGATCGCATTTCATTGTTACTACTGAAATCATTTTGCCTAGTTATATTTTTACATCTTGATTTAATTAGATTTAGGCTTGCTGACATATTTCTTGTAGCTAAACTATTCCATAACCACCCTAGTCCAATTTTAAAGATGTAATTTTTAATATTCATTATTGCTTTATTTGTCGTATTATCAATTTGATTTGGTAAATATTGTTTCATCAACTTATTTTGCTCACTTTGGAGTCTTTTAATTAAGTATTTTGTGCTTCTGACTAATATTGTGCTCATGATACTATCCATTCCCATTTCTATTCTAGCAGCATTATTTGAAGAATTTGAACTAATATTTAATACTTTTTTACAATAAGTTGCTCTTATTCTATTTAATTTCATTATAGCTTTATCTTCTAATCCCCATATCTCACATCCATATAATAATCTAGCTTCAACCGTAGTGAAATAAATTCTATTAAGCATATTAACCTTGATGTTGGGCAATTTATACATAGTACAGTCTATAATCTTTACAATTTCCCTACCAACATTATATATATTATTTATGTGATAAGACCATTCTCCTTTGTAGTTTATATTTATTCCGAGGTATCTTAAGTTCGTCGTCGTTTTTAAGTTAAATTCATTGATAAGTATATTTTCAGACATTGATCGTTTACACCCCTGTTTACATATTAACAGTTTTGTTTTATCTTTGTTTAACTTCAGGTCCCAGTTTAAGCAATAATTTTCCATAGTGTTTAATAATTTCCTCATACCTGTTACCGTTGTTGACAATAGAAGTGTATCGTCAACAAATTGCAATGCAGGTGCTTGCACATTCCCAAGAGTAGGCCAGTGCCCACAGTTATTCTCTATGTCGTCAGCTAAATCATTTACGTAACATATATACAGTAAACCGCTGAGTGCTGATCCTTGATTTATTCCATTAGTCATGGGAATTTCACATTCGCTGTCTGCCCCCGTTACCTCATTTATTATAATGCAAGCATTTTCATACATCGCCTTTATATTTTTAATGAAACTACTACTCAGACCGATCTTCGCCAATTTAAAAAACAGTTTATTTCTATTTATAAAATCAAAAGCCTTTGATATGTCAACAAGGCAGCAATATAATTTCCCTCTCTTGTATTTAGTGTATTTGTTTATTAATTCATTAACTAATATTAAGCTATCTACAGTCGATGTTCCTTTTTTATATCCGAATTGTAAGTTGTTAATAATATTATGTTTAACCAGCCAATTTGCAAGTCTCTGTGCAATCAGGCTTATATATAGTTTACTAAGGCTGGATGATATAGAGATACCTCGATAGTTTCCAGGGTTATTCCTATCGCCTGTTCCTTTATAAATTGTAATTATTTTTGCACAAGCCCAATTTGCTGGATAATAGTTAGAATTTTTTATTTTATTAAATAGTTTTAATATCATTTGTTGATATTTGTTTTTTGTCATCATTTTCTTCCAGAAAATTGTTGGTATTTCATCGCTACCCGCCCCTTTGTTCTTTGCTTTTTTTATTACTACTTGTAGTTCTTTAATTTTAAAATCACAATCTAAGTCATTGTTATATTTATTCATTGGTCCTATAAAGCTTAATTCTCTATTTATATCCCCTTTATTATATATATTATAGAAATATTCCCTCCATTTAATCTTATCAATTTTTTTTGTTTGAGCTAGCATTTAATTTAGTGCTTTTTAGATATTTCCAAACTTCATTTATGTTATTGTTATTTATCCAATTATTTAATTTTTTGGATTCATTCATAAGGAAACTTTGTTTTTTGTTAATTATCAAGTCTTTATAATTTTTTCTTTTGTCTATATAGTCCTGTTTGTCCTCTTCTCTTTGTGTCTTTTTCCAACGATTAAATTTTTTAAATAAATTAGTTCTTTCCTCCTTACATTCGTCATCAAACCATGTTTTAATTTTTGCATGCACATACTTTGTTTCGTCTCGAATCATGTCGATGCCCGCGTTTTTTACAATTTTATATAATAACTCCATGGCATTTTTTTCTTATTTTTATCACAAAAAACTCAAAACCCACACTTAATATTTCACATATTTTGCTATTTAACCTAATAAAAAATTTTTTTTCCTTATAATTTTCCCATATATACTGTCGTTTTTTTAGTATTATTTATATTTATCTTCTCCAAGAGATTATTTTTCATTTTGCTAATATTTACTTCATTTAAAATTTCAAATTGCATATTGATAATAAGACTAAGATGGTGACTATAGCTAGTCATATCTAACTTAAAGCTTTCTATTAATTCTAGTATATCATATGAACATAGACCTAAGTCAATTACACTGCTTCCATTTTTAGAAATATATGTGAAGTTATCAGATCTACCGCAGCCGAAATTTCCATTAAGGATATATAAATTATTTTCATTACAGAAATTAATTAATTTCCTACCTTCATTATTTATATGTTTATCCATACTTCTTCTTTCTATATTAATGTTATCAAGTATATTTTCTAGTGGATTATGATAATTACTGTTTAATTCTCCTATGCGCGCGTTAAAATCCCCAAAAATTATATACTTAATGTTTCCTACATTTCCCGCAAATGATTCCATTTCCTGACTTAACTTAACGAAAATCTCATTATTATGATATTTTGAATTATGTGGAGGGTTATAAACCACTCCTATCATAATTTTTAGATCGTTCTTACACAAATCAATCTGTAACCATACGACATTCTTTATCTTTGATTTTATTATAGTAACAATATTTTTCCATTCCTCCTTAATAATTACTGCTATTCCTCCTTGCTCCCTTCCAAATTTATGGTTTCTACAACCTTCCACCAACCAGCAACAGTAACCATTTATATTTAATACAAATTTATTGGGAAGCCACGTTTCCACTAGTAATATCAAGTCATTATTACCTAATATATTAACCAATTCTTTTCCTTCAATTTTATTTCTTAAGCCTTCTACATTGTTGAACAATATTCTCAACGTATGACTACCCACATCTAGCTAGATATTATTTTTTCTGATTGGTGGGAAGTTTAATTGATATTGATGCCTTCCCCTTAATTGATAATTATGATCTGTATTTAGCATAGCCTTGGTTTTTTATTGATCTGTTTTAGCTCTAAGAATTTCTCTATTTGCCAATTTACCTCTTAAGACATCCCCATTACTAGCACTCTCCTCAGCTGCCGACACACTTCTGGATCTCCCCATAGTAGACTCCACCTGTCCTCTTGATCGCCTCATATCTCCAATCATGCTGCTCCCCTCCATATGCCCCTCAGCACTGGCTCCTTCGTGTCCTCTTGGCTTGTCAGCTGTTTCCACGTGATGTCTTCCCCCTTCGTTAATATATCTTCCCTCATGAGTAGTGTTGTTCTCGATGTCCGCCTTACTAAAGAAGGCTCTAATATCCCCATCTTTGGATGGCCCAGATAATCTTCTACCGTTGTTTTCCGCCAGCTCACTCCTGCGTGTAGAATCCCCTGCTTGCTCGCTCCTTTCCAAACTTATAGATTTTCTTCCATTTGATATACTTCTACTCCTCCATGTTCGTTGAGGTGATGCAGATCTGTTTCTATATGTCATATTTTTATTTCGACCATGTTCATTATTTTCTTTCATTATATCTTCTACGCTGTGCCGCTTGAAGAATTCCATATCAAATATGTTCCCATTTATCCTCAATTTATCTTTTATCATAACCGCTCTCAAACCTTTTTTCCTCGCCTCTTTTAGTATCGGTATTAATTTCTTTCTAGTATCCCTAATTTCCTTCGTATAATCATTATCAATATTTATTCTTGATCCCCGCAGTCGCTGCGCATTCATAATAATGTGCTCTTTGACAAAATAGCTATTGAATTTCACAACAATCGGGCGATTTCTTCCTCGACCCACCCTGTATGCATTATTTATAGCACTTTCTTCCAAATTTAGTCCAAAATATCTTGTAAGAAACTCCAGCACCAAATAGCACGTATCTAATGCTCTTTCATAATAGTGTTCCTCTATACCGTAAATTACAATGTTATTTACTTTATTTTCACTTTCCATTCTACTTACTGCAGCCTTTAATATGCATTGCTCCTTGATTACATTACTCAATTTGTTTTCGACCTCCGTGTGTTTGTTAATTAGTGTGTCCACATCAGCAGCTACTTTTCTTAGGAGAACACTTACATTTTGGCGGTCCTCTCTCATTTCCTTCATATAGTCCTTCAGCTCCTTCTTGAATCCCTCATCGCAGCTGTCTCTTGAATCCATGTTGCTCGGACCCGGATTTAGCTCCACGTTTCCAATAATTAGTAGCACTGCTAACACTGCCGCCGATATAATTGTGCAGTAATCTACTTCATTCCCCGCACTTACATCGCTTATAAACCTCCTTTGCCGCCTAGCATTGAAACATCCAATGCGTAACCTGTAGGTAACTAGGTCAACACCCATACTTGCTTATATTGCACTTCTAAAGAGCGTCTCCACAATACGTCTTTCCTCTTCACTTGCTGTCTATGAACTGATAATCCACAATTAACTAATTGTAATTTAATGTAAATACGGAATTATATTATATAATTCGTTCGCATTTCACGAAACTAATAGGGATTTAAAATAAAGTCAATGAATTTAATTCCGAATTAAGTGATCACAGCCTTCGGAATCATAGCAAAATAGTAATTTCGAAGGCCATATGCCTTATCGAGTTGTAACCAAACTTGTCCTTGTGCCAATATTTCATGACCACAGAACAAGAAATACAATAAGCAAATATATAAAAAGACACTAATTTTCAGTTACAACTTTCATAATAATTTTCAACAGTAATCTCACTAGACGTTTTGATTTATCTAGAGAAAATCAAAACTCGAGTGAGATTTAATTGACTATTACACGATTAGAAGAAAGTATATAAAGATTAGAAGTAACGAAGTAGGCCTACTCCAATACAATAAAATATTAATTGACTTACGAAAATACAACTGTCTTCAAATGTATTATTGTACCATCTCAACATTACAAATATTACGCTAGATGCATGCTAGATGGCAGTAGTGAGCAATGCCTTCTCGTCGAGAAGTTCTAGATCTACAGTATACACGATGGCAATGTTACTAGTCAAGAAGGCTTTGTTGATTCAATTTCATTTTTATTAAAACAGTTGCATTCCACTTCAATTATCCGAATCCCAGTAATCAACGTCACTTGACAGATTATTTTCAATAAATCTTAATATTAAACAATCTCTGATACATGACTATCCATAATATCATATAGCAGAAGCTATAACATAACCTAACTAATATACACAAGTGTTAGAAAAGTTTTAATTAACGACGATGACATAAAAAATAAACATGAATAATTTTAAAAGGAATAATTATTGAATGTACAATTTTCAAATTTGAATGTGGTTGGTGGTTCAATTGATGTTATATTGGACGTGTGCGTAATAGAAGTGGAACTCGTTGATTTAGGCCTACATGGTGTATTCAACTTATTCAGAATTTCCGAATGAATAATTTTAAAAGGAATAATTATTGAATGTACAATTTTCAAATTTTAATGTGGTTGGTGGTTCAATTGATGTTATATTGGACGTGTGCGTAATAGAAGTGGAACTCGTTGATTTAGGCCTACATGGTGTATTCAACTTATTCAGGATTTCCGAATGGTGCTCTTCATTTATTTGTAAATCGGATTTCAGAAGATGCATAGGTATGATCAGTGATTTTTATTAATTCTTGTTCTTGAATGCCAATGCGAGTCATATTTGAAACTGCTGTGCATCGACTGGAGTGGCTTGTAATTTTATATATATATATATATATATATATATATATATATATATATATATATTTATATATTTTTTTTTGACGTCGACCAGCGCAGTTTCAAATGTTGGCAAACAAAGAAACAAATGCTAGGGACGCGATAAAATTGTGCGATAAGCAGCCATGATAGGTTGAAATACGTCCTTTCGTACCGTTTTATTGGTCAAAAGTAGTATGACGTAGTAAGAGTGTAATAGTCAGTCTAAAATAATTTACGTATAAAAATTAGCACTCAAATGCATAGTTGTGTGTCTCTAGACTTGTTACAATAATTAATAACGTACATTTTTCAGTTTATTAAAAGAATTACTCTTTTTTGTGTTCAGAAAATCTATTCGTACGCGGAAAATATTCGTTGTACGTCACAAGACGTGACTGGAGAAAATCTGAAATATGATGCAATATTTATGACTCTAATAGTGCATCTCGTATGTAACACATGATATTAAAACCCATAGGCAAATTCTTTTCAAGGATATTTTTCATATTTTTGCTTTACTGATTATTGGGGCTTCTACGGATTGGGGAATATACCTGAACAATATTATTCAACATAACCCACGGTTTCAGTCATTTCTACATTTATGGATAACAGTAGAGTGATTGTGATGATATAATATTAATAGCAGAAACACCTGAAAGGCTACAACACATGCTGATGGAATGGAACGAAGAGTTACTGAGAAAAGGGATGCGGATTAATGTCAATAAGAGTAAAGTAATGTGGATCTCTAGGGAAGATAGACAGGGAGTAGAATTTAACATCGAATGTGAAGGACAAAACCTGGAGAGAGTGGAAAGTTTTAAATATCTGGGAACAATAATAACTAGTGATGGAAGAGTAGATCAAGAAATACTGAAGAGGGTAAAGAAAGCAACATCAGCATACTAACAAATAAGTAATACAATAGTTGGGAAAAAAGAAATAACCACTAAGACTAAAAAACAGATATATAATTCAATAATTAAACTATAATACAATATAGTACCGAAACCTTATCACTCTTAGATAAACATCGAAGTAAAGTAACAGCAGTGGAAATGCAATATCTTAGAAGAGCTGTAGGAAAGACCAGGGGCCTGTTTCTCAAAACTCACGGACTAGTAATACTAGTCTGTACAGTAGTAATAATAGTTTGTTTTACAAGTCTGTGTTTCTAGAAACTACAAGGGTAAAGTAGTAGTTACCAGCTCACAGACTAGTAATATTGGTCGATTTCACCAGTTCCTAAGAGATTCTGTTTCTCAAAATGCTAATCTAGTTGATTATACTAGTATTCCACAGGAATATTCCTACAAGACTCTAAAGACTGGTGATTTCTATATTATCAGTTACCAGTGGCAATCTTTCTCAGATAATCAAAACAAAATATTGTAGTTATTTTTTAATATGTGGTTTAGTGATTCCGATTGAAGTAATAAAGAAGTTGTTGTGAGAAGAGCTAAAACTATATCGGGAAAGAACAATTATTATTCCTTTATGGGAGCATTGTTTAAATATAATGAATGGTTTAAATAAAGTGCTGAAAAGCTTGGAGAGTCGTTAAATATAGTGGGACCTGTCATAACAAGACAAACAAATAGAAGTCATGCATTATCAGCAAAGCTTCAAATACAAATGGCTCTACAAATCGGGATGTTGATTATTTTCCAATGCCATCTGGTTTTTCTGTCCTAGACCAGCAACACATGCAGAATTTTTTCCTAATAATCTAATACCAATTCATCTACTGCAGTAATTTTTGCTGGCTTTCCTCCTCCACTGCCAGTTCTTCTGACATTGTCAACTTTAGCCTACAAATTAAATACAAAACGACACTAATTTACGAATAGATCAAACGTAAAACTGAAAAAAAAAACAAAAAAAAAAAAAAACAAAAAAAAAAATAGCGAATTTTTCAAGTCATAAGTAGCATTCATGTCGCCAGTAGACCCACTAGCTACATAATGTGTTCATATTATGATACTGTGAACTTGAATTGGTACTCGTCAAAGTTGCTTTCTTAATGTTGGGCCAGTAAGTGTCCCTAACGTAGCCTATGCATAATCTTTGTTCTGAGGTATCAATTCCATAGCCTCACATATTACAAATTTTTTTGTCCATTCGTTTACTTTATCATTTTTTGTTACTATGCTTGAAAAAGCACCAAATAATATATCCTTTGATTCATTAATCATATTGAGTGTAGTTAATTTGCTTTCAATTGATGGAATTTCAAGAAAAGAGAGAAGTAAGAACCAAAACACAAACAACTTAGCCTTCTAACCTCAAATAACAATACCTACCAATGGCTATAAACAAATGAACTCAATCAGCTGACTAGTGAAAAAGATCATGTGACTAGTGAAAAATTGCCACAAGTTAATAGACTGGTAAAATAGTTTGAGAAACAGAATCTACTAGAGCTGATGAAATATACTCTGGTAACTAGTAACTGGTGAACTACTAATTAGTATTTTTGAGAAACAGGCCCCAGAAGAGATAGGATAAGGAATGATAGGACAAGAGAAGAAGTTAAAATGAGAAAATCATTAACAGAGGTGATTAATGAAAGGCAGTTGAAATGGTTTGGGCATGTATATCGTATGGGAGAGGAAAGGAAGGTTAAACAGGTGATGGAAATGAGAGTGGAAGAAGAAAGAGAAGAGGAAGACCAAGGATTAAATGGGAGGATACAATAGAAAGAATAGGTCAACAGAAAGGAAAAATAACGGTAGAGATGAAGATAATGTGTAGAGACCGGGAAAAATGGATGAAATGGACGGAGAAAGGCGAACCCGACGCTTAGCAGCAGAAGGGACTGAAGAAGAAGAAGAAGAAGAAGAAGAAGAAGAAGAAGAAGAAGAAGAAGAAGAAGAAGGATTGTTACAGACAACTCAATTGTATGAAGGAAAATTCAAACATACCAACATTATAATATATCGAAAATAATTATGCCTATGTATACTTGACTCAGGTTTTGAAGAAGACGGTTTCTCTTCATTCCTGCATTTCCCCTGTAAAGAGAGAGGGGTATTCCACGTGTTTTTCCATAGCACAGTGTTCCTGAACTACTATTCGTTTTATAGATTAAATTTCCTCATTACATGATTTCCAGTACAGTGTTTGTTCATTTGTTTCTGCGATTACCAGAAAATTCTTAATTATTGCATTCAACGTCACGCGATTGGGGGATTTAACTTCTGTCACGTTGAAAATCGATCGTTAAATTGTACAACTCCACTGCGAACGTTAGTACGTAATGAAACTGCTGCTCTACTGTGCATATTATTGTAATATAGTAACTTAAGTCATCCACCCATAGTTGCGGATACACTAGGAGTTCTTTAAATGAACAGCGTATAGTATGCTAGTCCATGTACATTATCTATACTACTAATAAATCTGTAGCCGAAATTTTTCTGGTAATTTTTTATTTTCCAAAAATAATTGGTCCTAACATATATAATTAACCGCCCTGAAACCGAAAATCGCTTTTTTGAAATTTTTGTTTGTATGTCTGTCTGTCTGTCTGTCTGTTTGTTACCTTTTCACGCGATAATGGCTGAAACGATTTATATGAAAATTGGAATATCAAGTAAGTTCGTTGTAACTTAGAATTTAGCCTATATGGCTTTCAAAATATTTTATTGAGAAGGAGGGTTATAAGGGGGCTTGAATTAAATAAAGCGAAATATCTCCCTTATTATTAATTTTCATGAAAAATATTACATGAAAAACGTTTCTTTAAAAATAATTCCCGATAAGTTTTATTCCATGCAAAATTTTTATAGGACTGATATTTAATGAGATAAATGAGTTTCAAAATTACAATAACAACGCCATCTAAGGCGGTGTAATGAAATAAAAAACAAATGACTTCGTCTATAAGGGGCCTTGGACAACAACAATCGAAAGCTATGAAACATACGGTAGCCTACAGAGAATGTTTCTGTGTTTGTATGAAGTAATATCGGAAGCTAAATTAACCGATTTGTATAATTAATTATTAATTTACCATTGGAAAGTGTAGTTTCTCTAGATGGACATAATGCTATAATGTTATTACAGTAACTTATGAGTGAATCGAGGACAGGTAAGATTAAAATAGCTTCTTATGCACAGAAAACTTGATAGGCATTCGTTTCCTGTATTTCCTAAAATAATTTTTATGACCAAATGAGTGGTCTCTGGATCAAAATGATCGCATTTTAATTTTTTAATACAATTTAAATTAAGTAACATAATAAACGATTTATCCTTCTATCAAACACGAATGTTCCCTGGATCAAATGTCCTATTTTAATTATGTAATTACTTTATATTTATTTCTAACGGGTGCAGCGGAGAGCACGGGTACGGCTAGTCTACAATATATGCCTGCTACATTCATCCTGAAAACAACGTTTTTGCAATACTTGATATGTAACTTCATTATTTATGTATTTGGCAGTGGAAGTAAAATTTACAATTCATTTCTTAAATTCCATGGCAACAATTCTTGAACAGGTCTGAAATACTTACAGCACTAATTTGACAGGTCTGAAATACAGTACGAGTTGGAAATAACGGAGCACCCAACAGAATAGTAACCCAACAACCAAATTCTAACACATAAACAAGTAACATAGCAACCAAGTCATGTGTTACTTGAAATAATGAATCTGTTGCAAAATTTTGAAATGAAATTTTGATTTATTACTACTTTTTATATTTTTTTCAAGTATTGCTAAAAGTTATTCACTAACCGCAAAATTAAGTGACTTATCTGAATTCGAATGCTTGGAAACCTCAGCCCTCGGGTTCTCAAACTACATTCTCGACCAGATACGTCTCACATTTCTCGGTACGTACAATTACTATTTGGTACGAAGTTCCTAAGACTGGTGTTAACATTATACATTTTGGTGTTATGTTACCTGATTGAATAGTTTCGATATTGTTTCCATCATCCTCTGAATCATATTATTATTATTATTATTATTATTATTATTATTATTATTATTATTATTATGCGTGTTATTATTGGGTTGAGAAGCTTTTATCATCCAGTCTGCTGTCCAAAAATCTGAAAGTTAGAATTTATAAAACAGTTATATTACCGGTTCTTCTGTATGGTTGTGAAACTTGGACTCTCACTCTGAGAGAGGAACATAGGTTAAGGGTGTTTGAGAATAAGGTGCTTAGGAAAATATTTGGGGCTAAGCGGGATGCAATTACGGGAGAATGGAGAAAGTTACACAACGCAGAACTGCATGCATTGTACTCTTCACCTGACATAATTAGGAACATTAAATCCTGACGTTTGAGATGGGCAGGGCATGTAGCACGTATGGGCGAATCCAGAAATGCATATAGAGTGTTAGTTGGGAGACCGGAGGGAAAAAGACCTTTAGGGAGGCCGAGACGTAGATAGGAGGATAATATTAAATGGATTTGAGGGAGGTGGGATATGATGATAGAGATTGGATTAATCTTGCACAGGATAGGGACCGATGGCGGGCTTATGTGAAGGCGGCAATGAACCTTCGGGTTCCTTAAAAGCCATTTGTAAGTAAGTAATTATTATTATTATTATTATTATTATTATTATTATTATTATTATTATTATTATTATTATTACCATTAGGTTGTACAATGATAGTGGGACATCTTCTATTTATTTATTTTATTGGCATAGTACTTCACAAGGAATACTGACATTTATTATAAACGGGTACTGTAATATATAATACGTGAAAGTTAGTGAAGTAATCAATATATTTTTAGACATATTTTGATTATACGCTTTTGTAGTAATTTTTGTAGCTTTCTTATGGATTTAGAAACATTGCCCCATGTGGCATCATAAAGTAATATCGATTGCACAAAGGATAAATATATTTTAAAAAAATATTAGCCCTATTGGGATCTTGCGAATATAGAGTACCGGTAAGTAATATATTTAAGTTATGTATGATTCTGCGTAATTCAGTACATAATAGTACAACATGTTTGAATATTTTAATAGTGTGATTATAATCAATATATATGGCATTGTGTGATTAATATCTACATTTTTTTTCAGGTGCAGGAGGAAAAAACATATAATTACTACACTACATTGACAAACTCGAAAATATTCACCGACAGTATCTGCTTCCTCGAAGACGATTTCGCCTGGAATAGTTATTATGCTATTTCACGACCGTGAGTCAATTATACAGTGTTTAGTACGTTATTTTACGACGCTTTATCAACATCTTAGGTTACTTAGCGTCTGAATGAGATGAAGATGATAATGCCAGTGAAATGAGTCCGGGGTCCAGCACCGAAAGTTACCCAGCATTTGCTCATATTGAGTTGAGGAAACCCCCGGAAAAAGATACAACCAGGTAACTTGCCCCAACCGGGAATCGAACCCGGTCCACCTGGTTTCGCGGCCAGACGCGCTAACCGTTACTCCACAGGTGTGGACTATACAGTGTTAAGTAGAACAAATCATTTCATATCTAATTCTTATTACCTGAGATCGGAATCTTATCCACTATTCTTTGAAGTTAAGTGAGTACGGAGATTGTGCAATGAGTAGCCTTAGTAATTCAGCTACCTATAAGCTGGAATTAAATTGCCTAATTCGAAGTATATGTGACGTCACAGCACAGCTACGTTCATATACAAAATAATTACGCATCCTCTAGTAAGTCAAAGCCGAAATACAGTCATAGTGGGTTATCAAGCAGCGCTGTTCTGTTACTGGTCTTATTATTTAAATAAGAATGATTTCAAGAGCAGGGCTGTCTTGTGTATTACAGAAGAAGACACATAGTCTTTGCTGTGAACTTTTAAATTAAAATGTTACTGCTTGACAGGCACTACTCTTAATTAAATATTTAAGCGTATTTATAATCTTAGTTTAAATTTAACACGTGAAAGTGATCACCATAATCATAAACATGTTTCTAAATATTTGTCTAATTTACAACAATTTCTGATGTAAAATTTCAACTTAAAATGTTATTGTTTGATAGGTACCGCTCTTAATTTAATGTTTAAGACTACATTACGATAATTTTTGTTGTAAAATTTTAATTTAAAACACCGGTACAACTGTAACATAGGTACTGCCCTTGTGTACAAGTGGACTTTCCAACAAAATATTTAAAGTGCTTGTCCTCAACTGTGTTGAATGTTGTCCTACAGTAGATCTCTGCTAAATTCATCCGCAGGCACTGAATTACTATTTGAAGGTAGATCGTCAGACTCACTTCTTTCTAACAATTACAAATTATTTAGGTTTTTTTTTTTAAATTACAGTCTTACATAAATTACACACAATTATGCCGCAACTTATCCAGGCATACTGTCTTTCGAACTCCTCTACTCACTTCTGTACTTTCCCACTTGTTTTAGGCAGCTTTATTTCAACTAATAATGTATAATATCAAAAACAGTGCTAAACTGAAGCAAACTGTACTTGTTTAGGAGTAAGAAACCTGATTTATAATGACTTTGTAGCGCGCATTACTTGTGTTTGTAAGCAGGGTGTCTATTGAAGGACACGTGGCATAATGTATACCATGTGCACACTTAAACTCATTCCAAAGTTGTTGGACTAAGAAAACGGTCTTTACTTATTACTAGCTGCATGTGTGTGTTCAAAGAGGAGAACGCTGATATTCAGCGTACAGGTTGAACCACAAGTAATGTCATTAATTTCAGACAAAAGACAATTTTGTTCATGCAAATTAAGCTTTCAGGAATAACTCCCTGTAAAGTTAATTTGAATAATTTCGAGGGAAAAATTGTTCCGGGGCCGGGTATCGAACCCGGGACCTTTGGTTAAACGTACCAACGCTCTCCCACTGAGCTACCCGGGAACTCTACCCGACACCCGGGTAGCTCAGTGGGAAAGCGTTGGTACGTTTAACCAAAGGTCCCGGGTTCGATAACCGGCACCGGAACAATTTTTCCCTCGAAATTATTCAAATTAACTTTACAGGGAGTTATTCCTGAAAGCTTAATTTGCATAATACACGTCACTGTACGTAACAGAAAACCACAATTTGAAGTCACACAGAGTTAGTGTGCACTCAAATGTTGGTTGCTTGACGGTTGTCAGCCCACTTTGAGGTCTGTGGATATAGAGGGAAAAATTGGATCGGTGTCGGGTAGACTTCCCGGGTAGCTCAGTGGGAGAGCGTTGGTACGTTTAACCAAAGGTCCCAGGTTCGATACCCGGCCCCGGAACAATTTTTCCCTCGAAATTATTCAAATTAACTTTACAGGGAGTTATACCTGAAATCTTGATTTGCATAATACACATCACTGTACGTAACAGAAAGCCACAATTTAAAGTCACACAGAGTTAGTGTGCACTCAAATGTTGGTTGCTTGAGGTCTGTGGATATAGAGGGAAAATTGGATCGGTGTCGGGTAGAGTTCCCGGGTAGCTCAGTGGGAGAGCGTTGGTACGTTTAACCAAAGGTCCCGGGTTCGATACCCGGCCCCGGAACAATTTTTCCCTCAGAATTATTCAATTTTGTTCATTTTTGCTTCCTTTTCAAGAAAAAAATTGTTTTATGTGAAACATTTCATAGCGTGTTTTGGGAAAGCCATTGATTTAATTCCGAATTCTGTGCCCAGTCAATTTAAGAGAGCAGCGTATTGTGATAAGTGATTGAAAGAATTTTAGTTGTCCTTTAAATTTGCAGAAATTTGATACGAACAAATGCAGCAAATTTTCGTTCTGCAAATGAATTTTAAAATTACGGTTAACTCTTGGTAGATCCTTCTGTTAGTGCATTAAGGTTATAGCCTGTGAGAAGGCAGATAAATGAGTGATGCTGCGAACGAAATTAAAACCCATATGCATAGTCGCATTTGAGACCGGTCTGGAGAAAACGGTACAATTCGTATGCACATTTATAAATTTAGACTGCTTGAGACTGCCAATGAGCGGTCTTGGGATAATCTCAGTCAGCTGTAAAACAAAAAACAAATTGTGGCTATTTTGAATGACGATTTAATCATTTTTCTTAATTTTATTGGAAATGAAGATGCCATTGAACATAAACCTCGCTTGCCAAGAAGATATTTTAGAGACAATGAAAATCCACCATAATTTTGCGATGATGAGCACTTTTGCAAACGTTAAAGATTCACAAAGGACACCATTGTAAATGACTATTATATTACATTGTCGGTTGAAGAGCTAAAGATAAGAGACGGCGGTGATATTTCTGTTCGAAGGATTCTGCAATTCTTGAGTGTCCTAAGATTTAATGCAACGGGAGATTTTCAAGTGGATGTAACTTAAAACTTACCATAATTACACAAGACACGAAACTTTACTAAAGTGTGTTTTTTTTAGGTTATAATATCCAAATTAACTTGTTATAAAAGTTGGGTTTATTTTAATATTACTGTTACCAAATCGGCTAAATGTTCTTAAGTAATATCTTATTGTATTATGTGGTAACACGATTTTATGCAACGAGAAACTGAATAAAACCTACAAGTTATCAAAAGTAATCTCACTAGAGGTTTTGATTTATCTAGACAAAATCAAAACTCGAGTGGGCTTTAATTGATTACACGATTCGAAGAAAGTATATAAAGATTAGAAGTAACGAAGTACTCCAATACAATAAAATATTAATTGACTTACGAAAATATAAAACTGTCTTCAAATTTGTACCATTTCATCATTATAAATATTACGCTAATAGATGGCAATAGTGTGTTATGAATAGCTGTTTTCTTATCAGTTGTGCCAACTATGGAATCTTCATTGAACTGTGTGGACGGTTACTGGTCAAGAAGGCTTTGTTGATTCAGTTTCATTTTTATTAAAACAGTTATATTCCACTTCAATTATCCGGATCCCAGTAATCAACGTCACTTGACAGATGATTTTCAATAAATCTTAGTATTAAACAATCTCTGATACGTGACTATCCATAATATCATATAGCAAAACCTATAACATAACCTAAATAATATAAACATTTCTTATTTTATTTTAGTAGGTTATTTTACGACGCTTTATCAACATTTTAGGTTATTTAGCGTCTGAATGAGATGAAGATGATAATGCCAGTGAAATGAGTCCGGGATTCAACACCGATAGTTACCCAGCATTTGCTCATATTGGATTGAGAGAAAACCCTGGGAAAACCTCAACCAGGTAACTTGCCCCAATCGGGAATCGAACCCGGGCCACCTGGTTTCGCGGCTAGACACGCTAACCGTTACTCCATAATATAAACAAGTGTTAGAAAAGTTTTAATTTGGGATGATGAAATAAACAAAAAAAGTTTTAATTAACGATGATGAAATAAAAAATAAACATGGATAATTTTAAAAGCAACAATTACTGAATGTACAATTTTCAAATTTGAATGTTTTAGTGGTTGGTGGTTCAGTTGATGTTATATTGGACGTGTGCGTAAAAGAAGTGGAACTCGTTGATGTACATGGTGTATCCCTCAACTTATTCAGGATTTCCGAGTGATGCTCTTCGTTTATTTGTAAATAAGATATCAGGGAAGATGCATAGCTACATATGACCAGTGATCTTTATTCATTCTTGTTCTTGAATGCCAATGCGAGTCATATTTGAAACTGCTGTGCATCGACTGGAGTGGTTTGTAATTTTATGTCTGTTTGACGTCCAGGCCAGTGCAGTTTGAAATGTTGGCAAACAAAAAAACAACAAATGCCAGGGAAGCGATAAAATTAAACAAATGCTAGGGACGCGATAAAATTGTGCGATAAGCAGCCATGATTGGTTGAAAGACGTCCTTTCGTACCGTTTTATTGGTCAAAAGTAGTATGACGTAGTAAAAATGTAATAGTCATATTAATACGAGCAGGCAATACACGAAACTTTATCCCAGTGTGTGTTGTTAGGTTTTTAATACATGCTTTAACATCTGCGGTCATATCGCGTGTAATGGTCTGTGGGTATGTCAGTAGGCCGTTTTTACCATTGTTGAGATCCTGTTTCTATTGCCGTGTATTATCGAAGGCTTGTATTCATGTACCGTAACTGATAGATTTTGATTAACGTTTATGATATTTGTGACTGAGGCGGTGATTAATCATGGTAGGCTGTGTAAATTTCCAATCCGACATTTGTCTTTGTGACTGAGGGAAACCATGAAAAACTCCAGTGCGATTGGCCGGCCACGAGGTTTGACCCCGGGCCCTCCCGAATGAGAGTCTTAAACGTTACCGTCTGAACCACCTCGCTCGGTGTTGTTAGGTTATAATAGCCAAATTACCTTCGTTACAAGTTGGGTATATTTTAATATTATTGGCACCACGATCGTTAACAGTGCTGATTCGGAAGATACTGCAGAGGCGAGGACTGAGGTGGGTCGGTTCGTACCCTAAACGTCAGAGGCTACTTCTATACTCCAGATAAGAAAAATATTCAGGTAAAGAAACATTTGATGCGAAGTGTAGGGCCTATTATGCCGCTGTGATATGTTCGTAAATATGATCATATTACCCCATCCCTGGAAGCAATAGGTTGGCTTAAACTAGATAAGAAAAGATATTTACAGTCACTTCTCTTTCTCTTCGAAATCTTGAACTCTTCTATTCCTTCGTACCTGTCGTCTCGCTTCACTTACCTTTCTTCCCACCATAATCTGAACACACGCTCTCGTCATGAAACAATACTAACAATACCATCCCATCGCACCTCCTCATACTCATCTTCTTTCACAATAGCCCTGCCAAGACTCTGGAATTCGCTACCTGCTAGCATCAGGGACTGTCGAAATAAAATTGAATTCAAACGAAAACTTACTAGGCACTTGGTCAGTAATTGATTACTTGTAAATAGTTTCTTTAATCTATCACAAAATATTTCAATATTCAGTAATTTCATCTCTATAAAATTTTTTATTCTAGATTTAATTTGTAATTCAGTAAATATAAAATATTCGTTGTTTCTCTATGATAAATTATCTAGCTTTAATTATTCAGATAATCTTTTCGTACTTTGATTTTATTCTAATTGTAAATTTAATACTAATTGTAATGTTATTTGTAATTGTAATTGTAAATCTAATACTAATTGTAATTTTATTGTTGATATTGTAGTTGGAATCTCCTGGTAGAGGGGCAGAGAAGGCCTGACGGCCTTATCTCTACCAGGTTAAATAAATAAATAAATACTAAATAAATAAATAAATACTAACGTGATTTGTCTTATTATTGCAGCGCGGGAACTGTCCACGTGCGTTCGGTACAGTCTGTTAACATGGAAATTAGTTTCAGTTACTATGAGACATGTATGGAATTCTATAACGCATTTTATAATACCTTGTTAATGATTAGTCCGATTTTTCCACATAAGAACGATATGGAGGTAAATAAATATTTGATAACTATATGCAAATTGTAGCCTATTACGTGCCACCGGCGTAGCTCAGTCGGCTAAGGCGCTTGTCTGCCGCTCTGGAGTTCCGATAGGGCAAGGGTTCGATTCACGCTTGGGTTGATTATTTATCTGGTTGGGTTTTCCTACCCGTAAGGAAAATGTCAGGTAATCTATGGCAAGTCCTCGGCCTCATCTCTCCAAATACCATATCGCTATCACCAATCACTCGGCGATAAAGTAACCTAGTAGTCGATACAGCGTCATTAAATAGCCAACTAAAACAATTGTATTACGCAGTCGTCTTAATGCTATTCCTCTGTGCATTGTACACCATGCTACAGCATAGATTCCGATCTCTCTTAGTGTTCTGTTCAGTATAATATTAATAGTCTAATGTTTAAATGCACGTACGGGAGTAGTAGCATTACGAAAGAGCGAGACAAGTCTCTGCATTACATTCGAAAGGTACAGGTTATCTTAGGTTGTGACGCAGTTATAGTTGCATCGTGGCTTACGTAGTTGCATGAAAAACAACAATACGGACTAACGCAATCCCGCCTACTTTACAGTTGGAACCACCGGTTCTGGCGAATGACCTTGCTGACAGTGCCAGTTGACGAGCTATTTGTTGTCCTTCATGAATGAGATGGCGGTAACGTTTTCCTCTGCTACTCTCTTTCCAGCTAAAGATTGAAGTAAATATAAATAAATGCACGTGGCATAATGGTTCCTGCTTCGCTATTGGACGCACAACACCTACAAACTCATGCTTGTCATCTTCTTCCTCACATTAAAATAGTTCCTTCTAAAATAATAAAATGTATAATATACATGGAATACGAGTGAATTAAACATGCTTATAAGAACACTTTCTTACAATTTAAACAACATGTTTATATTAGTAGTTTCAGACATTGCGTGTTAAATCATTGTAACGTGTATTATGGCAACGCGCATGCGTAATAGGCATTAAATCCCTCCCAAGGTGACTTGCAGCTTCACAGAGCACATCAGCACAGCTGGTATAACACAGTGCGAGATTCAGTGTTGTCAACCTCATATAAATTTCTGTAAAATTAAAGAAATTCTTCACTCTTCAAAGAATAACATTTAATCACGAATCTACAGAAAATGAAAGTCCACTATTCCCAGTAGATAAATAATAAATATTAACCCTCTGTGAGCATTTTACGGGTTAGTTCAATGAATATGTTGAAATGTCTGCAATATATCAGACGGTGGCTGCCCTGCGTGCTCACTTGCTGAAAATAATGCGCCCTGGTGGCTGCTTTGGTAGCTAGCTTGCGATTGCGGAGTAATACATTTCGGTTTTGTTTACGTCTACTTCAATCTTTAGTTGGATATAGAGTAGTAGGCCTATCATTGTTATGAAACATACAAATTGACCACAGCATAGTCCGAGTGGATAATTTGTAGCGTGCCGCAAGCGACTTTCGTGCGCAATGATTTTACAGTATGTCTCCCAGTACGTGTAATATTTGTTTAGTTTTTGGAGGTGACTGTCCAGAGTCCAATAGAATACTCGGGCGTGCATGTTTACTCTTATGTCCTACCCATTCCAGCTGCGACAGAGATAACAATCGAACTTGTAGCGGTGAGGAACTCGATCTCGAGTTCACAATAACTAAATTCATTTGCCGAAATCGCTGGCGCCCACTATAAACAATAGATTGTGGTAACCCGTATATGCATCCTACACGTGCCATGAATCTCGGTTCATGATTTTAACTCATTCCACTTCCGTCCAAATCATCAATCACGAAGAACATCTCTTAAGAAACTGCGAACTAATTTCTAGCCCGTATGCCTACGTCATCACATCACTATCATCACTAGCCAATAGAAGTATAGGCGTGACGCAGTGGCGGGCCCTGCATATTTCTTAAGAGGAGGAAAGAAGTTAACAGCTCAAAATGACACCTTCTTGAGAGAAACATGCTACAAATTAGCCTACATGCATACATGTAAGACCAGGTAGTGTTGGGGTGTATAGCAATAATCTGTTTTTGTAAACTGAGTTTCCTAAATTGCCCAAAATATAATATGTTTTCACTTACATTCGTTGTTGAATAATTGCACAAATTAACAATTACAAGGAAATTCACAACCTCGCAGCATTTTTCGCCCACACTACAGCATCACACGTGTTGGAAGAGACCAGCTGCTAACACGTAATCGGAACCGCGGAAATGGGAATGAGAAATAATCTGTTAGGAAAGCGAGAACACTGCACCCACCCATGTGGTCTATGTCGCCACATGTACATTTTACAAGTTCAGTATCACATGCTTTTGAAGAATGTCAGTTCTTGTAAAGTCATACTACCATTACTGTTCAAAGCTGCCGGTGGCCGATTAATTTTTTTATGTTAAAAATAATGTAGTTTGCAGTACTTTCAATTTCAAATATATTTGTACAAAACTGACAACTTGGCTGTAGTCCTGTCTAGTAGACAATGAATGGAAGTGAATTTCAGGGGCCAAAAAGATCTGCGATACTAACGTATCTCTTTGTTTTATATAAATCCAACTTCAACTTCCAGATATCCTCGAAAGTTTCAAACCATGAATAGTAGCTTATTATAAAGTGCAATGAATTTTGATTTATAATTTTAAGAAAGTTTATATGGTGTCTTTCATAGCTTTGCATTAAAACTGTTTTTATTGTGTCTCCTCCTAGATGTGTTATAGTCTGGTTGAATGCAGCATCGTTAGATGGCAGCGGTAGCGAGCTTGCTGCAAGATCAGTCGGTTTCTATTTCCCGCCCATGCGCTGATTCAGAGGAGGATCTCCTCCCTCTCCGTTCATTTACTTGCTTTAAAACTCTGCTTCTTTCTCTGGCCGCTAGCGCGCTGTTGTCTATGTGTGTTAACTACAGTAAAGGAGGAATGGATTGACTTTCCTCCACACAAACAATCTCGCATCCTTCTCACTGTTTTCTAGCGGCACATGAGTGCGCGTCGTTTAAAATTCGATCAACCGAGGTTTTCTTATAGCTGTGAACTTAAAAATTATCGAATCTTCCTCGAATTTCAAGGCATATATTTCATTTGGTATTTACTTTCAAAAGAAGGAAAATGTGAGGAGGACGTTCCTCCCTTCCCTCCTCCGAGGAACCGCCACTGGCGTGACGTTACGATGGTGTGGGAGGTGGTAAAACTTCACCCTTTTGTTAATCTGAATATTTTTCTCATCACTAAAGAGCAAGCATTTCCAACTGCTGGTTCTGTAAACTATATCACGTGGCTTGAGAAATGAGACTTTATTGGTTGTACTTGGCGCCACCGATTCTCTATTCGTGACCCTGCCTCCTGTTTTTTTCTCATATTAGGCATTTACATCATTCCGTCACCATTTCACCATTTCGTCATCATTCCATAGCATTCCCCGATCGCCGGCTGGCGACGCACGAAGGGGGCTGGCTTAGGGATCAAGGGAGTTGCCTGCTCGAAACCTGGGAACGCAGCAAACCTAGGTGAAGTCAGCCGGTGTGGGTTTAGGAATGCAACTTGCTTGAGGGTTAGCGCAATAGACCGAAACAGATAGCAGTGCTGGGCCTTAGGGTACGTGCAAGACGGAGCCTGGTTGGTAGTTGGTAGCCTGAGCAGTTACCTAGTCGGAAGGAATGCCCGAACGTTAAGCAATGGAGACGTGCAAGACGAGCCCTGGTCGGTAGACTGCTACGTCGCCTGTTAGCTCGTAGAATGAATCACCTCATTTTTCCAGCTACCAACCACCTAAATATCTTTACTGCGCATGCGTCCGTAGAACTTCCCCAAGTGCTAAACGCCTACTGCTCGTCATTTCGACGCGTATAATGGATTTGGAAAGATTAATTTCAAATAATAATAATAATAATAATAATAATAATAATAATAATAATAATAATAATAATAATAATAATAATAATAAAGTTTATTGCCAGATAAATACAATACAAAGAAATTGTAAATTTGCAACATTGTAGCACCCCTCTAGAAGAGAGTGTTCTCGTACTCAGAGTAGGATTCGATACATAATTAATGTAGACGCACAAATTACAACATAACAACATCTAAAAATTAATCATTACTCATAACAAATTGCTTACATACATTTTTAAATTTCAAACTGTTGGAGGTAAATAAATCTGCGTATTTCTTATTAATTTGTTATTAATTCTAGGGCAGGTATTAGTACTTTGGTTGAAAGCAGTGCTCGTTAAACACTTGGGTTCCAATGAACGTATTGTATTCATGCTTTTGGTTTTGTTTGTGAGTATATGATCTGAAATATTTGTGATTTTTATATATCACACTTAATAATGCATTGATATAAAAGTAGATAAGGAATGGTGGGTACCAGTGGTGGTAAGCTGGCTAAATGGAGGTAGGGGGTTCCATGTGACGTCACAGGTGGGCGTGGCCAAAGCATTACGTCAGACGTGGGCGTGGCCAAAGTATTGCGTCATGGGCGGGGCTTAAGTTATGACGTCACGGAGGGGGTGGGGGGCTTAAATTATGACGTAGGAAAGAGGCGTAACGTCATAAATGGCAATCTAAGAGTTCAAGGTTAAAGTGATGACGTAGGAAAGGGGCGTAACGTCATAAATGGCAATCTAAGAGTTCAAGGTTAAAGTGTGACGTGCAGGTATGTAATGGCATGACATGTTTATCTCCTCAATGTAGAAATTATGACGTAGGAAAGGGGCGTAACTTAAATTACGTCAAGGTTAAAGTGTGACGTGCGGGTATGTAATGGCATGACAAGTTTATCTCCTCAATGTAGGAATTATGACGTAGGAAAGGGGCGTAACTTAAATTACGTCAAAGTTAAAGTGTGACGTAATGCGGGTATGATGTTTATCTCCTCAATGTGGAAATTATGACGTAGGAAAGGGGCGTAACTTAAATTACGTCAAGGTTAAAGTGTGACGTGCAGGTATGTAATTGCATGACAAGTTCATACATGTTCATCTCATCAATGTTGCTATGTGTGCTGAGTCATATCCGGCAATTGTTCTAGTTCATACATGTTTGAAAACTGCTATGTGTGCAAATATTACACATCCGGCGAAGAATTAATCTATCACACTTAAACACATACATTCTTTTAATGTAATGGTAATTTAATTGATTGGGGAATGGGTGTTGGAACGTGGGACATAAATGGATAAAAAATTAATCTAGCACACTTGTAAATTAAACAGGATGTGGCTGAAGTGACGTTATAAATATGTAATTGAAGTTGGAAATGGGGGAGGGGGGGTAAAAATGTACTTTAAGCCAATTGTTGAGTAATTGATAAAAAATATTAAGATTCTAATGTACTGGTAATTGAATTGATAAATATTAATGGCAAATGGAAATTGGAATGTGGGAATTATTGATGGCGTAAATGGTTGTACTTTAAACCAATTTATAAAAAAATTAATCTAGCACACTTGTAAAT
This sequence comes from Periplaneta americana, assembly GCF_040183065.1. Classification (NCBI taxonomy): domain Eukaryota; kingdom Metazoa; phylum Arthropoda; class Insecta; order Blattodea; family Blattidae; genus Periplaneta; species Periplaneta americana. Next base: position 35,321,428 of record NC_091118.1, on the reverse strand, counting down.
TAAACACATACATTCTTCTCATATTATTATTATTATTATTCCAATGTAATACATTTTGAGTGGTTTGTTTAACGTATTTAATACATTATTACCAACATTAATTTCATCAGAATGTGACATTATTACGATTTAGAGCAGTAATTGTAGCAGATAAATCAACGTAGATAAATATTGCATGATGCAAATAATATGCAAGCTGTTAAATTCACATCCGGTGAAGACGCAAGTGCTGAATAATGGCCAGCTATCCAATGGATGTCCTGAAACTGGTTGTACTTTAAGCCAATTGTTGAGTAATTGATAAAAAATATTAAGATTCTAATGTACTGGTAATTGAATTGATAAATAGTAATGGCAAATGGAAATTGGAATGTGGGAATTATTGATGGCGTAAATGGTTGTACTTTAAACCAATTTATAAAAAAATTAATCTAGCACACTTGTAAATTAAACATACATTCTTCTCATATTGTTATTATTATTCCAATGTAATACATTTAATGTAGATGTATATGTTGTGTAATGCATAAGTGTGCAAATATTATGCAAGCTTGCTGAATCACTTCCGGCGACGATGCAATTGCTGAGTAATGATAAAAGCATGTTCTTTGAGCACCTGCAACGCGTCATATTACACAAATATTGCATGATGCAAATAATATGCAAGCTGTTAATTCACATCCGGTGAAGACGCAAGTGCTGAATAATGGCCACCTTATTATTATTATTATTATTATTATTATTATTATTATTATTATTATTATCGTTCCAATTTAATACATTTTGAAGTAAGATTTATTGGATTGATTAATAATTTAATACATTTTGAAGTAACATTTATTGGATTTATTTTAAGCCATATATTATTACAGAAGCACTTCGTAATATAGTAATTGCTTCTTCTTCTTCTCATTATTATTATTATTCGTCATAAAGAAGATTAAAGTGTGACGTTATAAATTTGTAATTGAAGTTGGAAATGGGTGAGGGCTGTTTATAATTTGAAATACATATGTCATAACTTAAAGTGTGATGTTATAAATTTGTAATTCAAGTTGGAAATGGGGGAGGGGAAATTTGATAAAATTCTAATGTAATAGTAATTTAATTGATAAATAGTAATGGGTAAGGGAAATTCGCAAGTGTTAATTGAAATTGGAATGGGGGAATTATTGATGGCGTAAATGGTTGTACTTTAAGCCAATTGATAAAAAAATTAATCTACACACTTATAAATTAAACACATACATTCTTCACATATTATTCCAATGTAATACATTTTGAAGTAAAATTGAGTGGTTTGTTTAGCGTATTTAATTTAAGCCATACATTATTACCAACATTAAATTAATCAGAATGTGACATTATTATTTCGTAATACAGTAATTGTAGCAGATAAATAAATGTAGATGTATATGTTGTGTAATGTTATTACATATGCATAAGTGTGCAAATATTATGCAAGCTTGCTGAATCACTTCCGACGACGATGCAATTGCTGAGTAATGATAAAAATATGTTTTTGAAACACCTGGAACGTGTTATATTACACAAATATTGCATGATGCAAATAATATGCAAGCTGTTAATTGACATCCGGCGATTGTTCTCACAGCGTTTTATGTTATACAAATATTGTATTGATTACAAGTAAATAATAGCTATCTGCTATGTGTGCAAATATTATGCAAGGTTGCTAATTTTATATCCGACGATGAAATTGCTGAGTATTGATAAAAAACATGTTTTTGATAATGACCTTGGAGGTAATATGGCTGGATGATGAGGTGAATTATTTAGAAGTGTAATGAAAGAAGTATTGCAGTTTGGAATAATTGACATTGAACAAGTTTAGACAGCAGTGGGAGGGGGGGCAAGATGATGAATAATACGCTCGAATTTATACAACTATTACACTATCACATATTTTATAAAAGATCTTTGTCAAAAAAAAATTTGGTAGTGTAATAGCAGCCATAGCGTTAATAATGTCTCACAATATTTATTTTTAATTTTAATTTAGATGATACTGCATCTCCAGTCTCGGTTTGAGCTGAAGAAGAAGAAATCGCACAATTTAAATGCTCTGAGTGTAAAAAACAGTGACCATGATGAAGCGTGGTGAATGTTAAGCTTGATTATGAAGAATGTAATAAATGTTCTTTTTGGAAATAGTTTTGCACTGTAATTTCTTCTATGTCTTAACCATCCATTTCCATCTCACATAACCAAAGGGTTGGGTTCGTTTAGAGAATTAAACTATAACACTTTCCTTTCAGATATTAGTAATCCTTTTCCAATATTGAGAATTGGTATATAGGTTTTCAAATATTAATAATCCTTAAGAATTGGTGTATAAGTTGAGATTATTCTAAACATATATGTTACAAGAATATAACATAATTCCAGTGGTAGCTTATTGATTTGGGAGCGGTGGATTCATTACATGTTTGTATGATAAAACCTGAGGATGATTGAGAGAATGTCAATGATTAAACTGAACCTAGTCATTGGGGATGGGGATGTGCTTGGTAAAAGAAAATAGTAACAACATAAAATTATGCGTATATATTTATTCATAAAAAGAAATACAATGCATTGAGTATTGAAATATATTTTCAGTTAGTGAATCCCAATTTTGATAATGTTTTCACCAAAATTGAAGAAATTTCTTCCAAATTATACACATAACTGATGATAAATAATTTTTCCACACCCTTTGTTTAAACACAACCAATAAGATGGCGCCAAGTGACGGGGTGTTTTCAGCATCCTTGCTGCAAATTGCCATGGAGACGGCGAGTTCATTTAAAATGCAGTTGTTTGTCCAATCTTCTCGAAAACCATGTACATCATAATAGACGTTCTGAAAAAAAAAACGGTGTAGCATCATACATATTGTAAATTGTATAATATCACAGAAAATAGTAACACATACTTACATTTTTAAATATATGAAAGCACTTTATACATAATCCAATAGGAAACCTTGTACATCAATGGACGTCCTGAAACAAAATAAAAAATGTGTAGCATGGTACTTATTGTAAATTATGTCACAGGAAAAAAGTAACACATACTTACATTTTTAAACATATGATATGAGTAAAAGCACTTTATACATAATCCAATAAGACACTTTGAACATTGTGTTCGAACAACGCTCTTACACCCTTTTTGCACACATCTCCTGCGACTTTTGAATGGGATATATTGTACCAAATGATTTATACCATCATATCGATATTCTCTACTGTTATATGTAATCGGAGAACAAGTTAGTCTCACACCCGCTTTCTTTGTGATAAACATTGCAACTGATACGAAAATCGTAATCTTGTGACATATACGTTACAACTTGTCGAAAATCGTAATCTTGTGACATATATGTTACAGCTTGTTGAAAATCGTAATCTTGTGACATATACGTTACACCTTGTCGAAAATCGTAATCTTGTGACATATATGTTACAACTTGTCGAAAATCGTAATCTTGTTGCGATAATGCAACACCATGTCGAAAATCGTAATCTTGTGACATATATGTTACAACTTGTCGAAAATCGTATTCTTGTGACATATACGTTACACTTTGTCGAAAATCGTATTCTTGTTGCGATAATGCAACACCATGTAGAAAATCGTAATCTTGTGACATATATGTTACAACTTGTTGAAAATCGTAATCTTGTTGCGATAATGCAACACCATGTCGAAAATCGTAATATTGTGACATATACGTTACACCTTGTCGAAAATCGTATTCTTGTTGCGATAATGCAACACCATGTCGAAAATCGTAATCTTGTGACTTATATGTTACAACTTGTCGAAAATCGTAATCTTGTGACATATACGTTACACCTTGTCGAAAATCGTATTCTTGTGACATATATGTTACACCTTCTCGAAAATCGTAATCTTGTGACATATACGTTATACCTTGTCGAAAATCGTAATCTTGTGACATATACGTTACAACTTGTAGAAAATCATTCTCGACATTGTGTTGCATTATCGCAACAAGAATACGATTTTCGACATGGTGTTGCATTATCGCAACAAGAATACGATTTTCGACAAGGTGTAACGTATATGTCACAATATTACGATTTTCGACATGGTGTTGCATTATCGCAACAAGATTACGATTTTCAACAAGTTGTAACATATATGTCACAAGATTACGATTTTCTACATGGTGTTGCATTATCGCAACAAGAATACGATTTTCGACAAAGTGTAACGTATATGTCACAAGAATACGATTTTCGACATGTTGTAACATATATGTCACAAGATTACGATTTTCGACATGGTGTTGCATTATCGCAACAAGATTACGATTTTCGACAAGTTGTAACATATATGTCACAAGATTACGATTTTCGACAAGGTGTAACGTATATGTCACAAGATTACGATTTTCAACAAGCTGTAACATATATGTCACAAGATTATGATTTTCGACAAGTTGTAACGTATATGTCACAAGATTACGATTTTCGTATCAGTTGCAATGTTTATCACAAAGAAAGCGGGTGTGAGACTAACTTGTTCTCCGATTACATATAACAGTAGAGAATATCGATATGATGGTATAAATCATTTGGTACAATATATCCCATTCAAAAGTCGCAGGAGATGTGTGCAAAAAGGGTGTAAGAGCGTTGTTCGAACGCAATGTTCAAAGTGTCTTATTGGATTATGTATAAAGTGCTTTTACTCATATCATATGTTTAAAAATGTAAGTATGTGTTACTTTTTTCCTGTGACATAATTTACAATAAGTACCATGCTACACATTTTTTATTTTGTTTCAGGACGTCCATTGATGTACAAGGTTTCCTATTGGATTATGTATAAAGTGCTTTCATATATTTAAAAATGTAAGTATGTGTTACTATTTTCTGTGATATTATACAATTTACAATATGTATGATGCTACACCGTTTTTTTTTTCAGAACGTCTATTATGATGTACATGGTTTTCGAGAAGATTGGACAAACAACTGCATTTTAAATGAACTCGCCGTCTCCATGGCAATTTGCAGCAAGGATGCTGAAAACACCCCGTCACTTGGCGCCATCTTATTGGTTGTGTTTAAACAAAGGGTGTGGAAAAATTATTTATCATCAGTTATGTGTATAATTTGGAAGAAATTTCTTCAATTTTGGTGAAAACATTATCAAAATTGGGATTCACTAACTGAAAATATATTTCAATACTCAATGCATTGTATTTCTTTTTATGAATAAATATATACGCATAATTTTATGTTGTTACTATTTTCTTTTACCAAGCACATCCCCATCCCCAATGACTAGGTTCAGTTTAATCATTGACATTCTCTCAATCATCCTCAGGTTTTATCATACAAACATGTAATGAATCCACCGCTCCCAAATCAATAAGCTACCACTGGAATTATGTTATATTCTTGTAACATATATGTTTAGAATAATCTCAACTTATACACCAATTCTTAAGGATTATTAATATTTGAAAACCTATATACCAATTCTCAATATTGGAAAAGGATTACTAATATCTGAAAGGAAAGTGTTATAGTTTAATTCTCTAAACGAACCCAACCCTTTGGTTATGTGAGATGGAAATGGATGGTTAAGACATAGAAGAAATTACAGTGCAAAACTATTTCCAAAAAGAACATTTATTACATTCTTCATAATCAAGCTTAACATTCACCACGCTTCATCATGGTCACTGTTTTTTACACTCAGAGCATTTAAATTGTGCGATTTCTTCTTCTTCAGCTCAAACCGAGACTGGAGATGCAGTATCATCTAAATTAAAATTAAAAATAAATATTGTGAGACATTATTAACGCTATGGCTGCTATTACACTACCAAATTTTTTTTTGACAAAGATCTTTTATAAAATATGTGATAGTGTAATAGTTGTATAAATTCGAGCGTATTATTCATCATCTTGCCCCCCCTCCCACTGCTGTCTAAACTTGTTCAATGTCAATTATTCCAAACTGCAATACTTCTTTCATTACACTTCTAAATAATTCACCTCATCATCCAGCCATATTACCTCCAAGGTCATTATCAAAAACATGTTTTTTATCAATACTCAGCAATTTCATCGTCGGATATAAAATTAGCAACCTTGCATAATATTTGCACACATAGCAGATAGCTATTATTTACTTGTAATCAATACAATATTTGTATAACATAAAACGCTGTGAGAACAATCGCCGGATGTCAATTAACAGCTTGCATATTATTTGCATCATGCAATATTTGTGTAATATAACACGTTCCAGGTGTTTCAAAAACATATTTTTATCATTACTCAGCAATTGCATCGTCGTCGGAAGTGATTCAGCAAGCTTGCATAATATTTGCACACTTATGCATATGTAATAACATTACACAACATATACATCTACATTTATTTATCTGCTACAATTACTGTATTACGAAATAATAATGTCACATTCTGATTAATTTAATGTTGGTAATAATGTATGGCTTAAATTAAATACGCTAAACAAACCACTCAATTTTACTTCAAAATGTATTACATTGGAATAATATGTGAAGAATGTATGTGTTTAATTTATAAGTGTGTAGATTAATTTTTTTATCAATTGGCTTAAAGTACAACCATTTACGCCATCAATAATTCCCCCATTCCAATTTCAATTAACACTTGCGAATTTCCCTTACCCATTACTATTTATCAATTAAATTACTATTACATTAGAATTTTATCAAATTTCCCCTCCCCCATTTCCAACTTGAATTACAAATTTATAACATCACACTTTAAGTTATGACATATGTATTTCAAATTATAAACAGCCCTCACCCATTTCCAACTTCAATTACAAATTTATAACGTCACACTTTAATCTTCTTTATGACGAATAATAATAATAATGAGAAGAAGAAGAAGCAATTACTATATTACGAAGTGCTTCTGTAATAATATATGGCTTAAAATAAATCCAATAAATGTTACTTCAAAATGTATTAAATTATTAATCAATCCAATAAATCTTACTTCAAAATGTATTAAATTGGAACGATAATAATAATAATAATAATAATAATAATAATAATAATAATAATAATAATAATAATAAGGTGGCCATTATTCAGCACTTGCGTCTTCACCGGATGTGAATTAACAGCTTGCATATTATTTGCATCATGCAATATTTGTGTAATATGACGCGTTGCAGGTGCTCAAAGAACATGCTTTTATCATTACTCAGCAATTGCATCGTCGCCGGAAGTGATTCAGCAAGCTTGCATAATATTTGCACACTTATGCATTACACAACATATACATCTACATTAAATGTATTACATTGGAATAATAATAACAATATGAGAAGAATGTATGTTTAATTTACAAGTGTGCTAGATTAATTTTTTTATAAATTGGTTTAAAGTACAACCATTTACGCCATCAATAATTCCCACATTCCAATTTCCATTTGCCATTACTATTTATCAATTCAATTACCAGTACATTAGAATCTTAATATTTTTTATCAATTACTCAACAATTGGCTTAAAGTACAACCAATTTCAGGACATCCATTGGATAGCTGGCCATTATTCAGCACTTGCGTCTTCACCGGATGTGAATTTAACAGCTTGCATATTATTTGCATCATGCAATATTTATCTACGTTGATTTATCTGCTACAATTACTGCTCTAAATCGTAATAATGTCACATTCTGATGAAATTAATGTTGGTAATAATGTATTAAATACGTTAAACAAACCACTCAAAATGTATTACATTGGAATAATAATAATAATAATAATAATATGAGAAGAATGTATGTGTTTAATTTACAAGTGTGCTAGATTAATTTTTTTATAAATTGGTTTAAAGTACAACCATTTACGCCATCAATAATTCCCACATTCCAATTTCCATTTGCCATTAATATTTATCAATTCAATTACCAGTACATTAGAATCTTAATATTTTTTATCAATTACTCAACAATTGGCTTAAAGTACATTTTTACCCCCCCTCCCCCATTTCCAACTTCAATTACATATTTATAACGTCACTTCAGCCACATCCTGTTTAATTTACAAGTGTGCTAGATTAATTTTTTATCCATTTATGTCCCACGTTCCAACACCCATTCCCCAATCAATTAAATTACCATTACATTAAAAGAATGTATGTGTTTAAGTGTGATAGATTAATTCTTCGCCGGATGTGTAATATTTGCACACATAGCAGTTTTCAAACATGTATGAACTAGAACAATTGCCGGATATGACTCAGCACACATAGCAACATTGATGAGATGAACATGTATGAACTTGTCATGCAATTACATACCTGCACGTCACACTTTAACCTTGACGTAATTTAAGTTACGCCCCTTTCCTACGTCATAATTTCCACATTGAGGAGATAAACATCATACCCGCATTACGTCACACTTTAACTTTGACGTAATTTAAGTTACGCCCCTTTCCTACGTCATAATTCCTACATTGAGGAGATAAACTTGTCATGCCATTACATACCCGCACGTCACACTTTAACCTTGACGTAATTTAAGTTACGCCCCTTTCCTACGTCATAATTTCTACATTGAGGAGATAAACATGTCATGCCATTACATACCTGCACGTCACACTTTAACCTTGAACTCTTAGATTGCCATTTATGACGTTACGCCCCTTTCCTACGTCATCACTTTAACCTTGAACTCTTAGATTGCCATTTATGACGTTACGCCTCTTTCCTACGTCATAATTTAAGCCCCCCACCCCCTCCGTGACGTCATAACTTAAGCCCCGCCCATGACGCAATACTTTGGCCACGCCCACGTCTGACGTAATGCTTTGGCCACGCCCACCTGTGACGTCACATGGAACCCCCTACCTCCATTTAGCCAGCCTACCACCACTGGTACCCACCATTCCTTATCTACTTATAAATTTGATGTATTTTCAAAACTTTAAATTCTAAAAACAATTTTTCTGTAGGATGTTTACAAATTTTGAAATCGGTTCAACCCGACCACCAAAGCCCACATCATATTGTGAAATTGTGAGATGAAGGAGGAGTTGAAATGGATACTAATAAAGGTAAAGGTAGCTCCTTCACATGCCATAAATGCACTTCGGGATCATGGGTATAGAGCCCCATGCTTTTTTGATCTCGGCACTAGAATGAGGTGGTGTGAAATGGATACCAATAATAAATAACTTTGTAAATGAATAATTTATATTTTACAGAAAGTGGCGATTTTAGATACAATATAATTACCGGTACTGACCTTTTGGCAATTAATACATGTTATTCTATCAATACTCTATGTGTACAAGAAGGAACTATATGGGATTTAATGAAAGGGTTTCATTATGATGCTTTCCAGAAAAGTGGAATTATTTACGTGGTTATTTCCGTACTGAAAATACCCAAATATCTAAGGTACGTTTAGGATAACTCGAAGACCAATACAATCCATCCTGACACTTTTATAAATTATTGTTTTTAAAAGACAATTTTGAAAAAGCAGAGTAAGTTCAGCTACACTGACTGGCAGGCACATCACCCCGACCTTCTGCGCAGCCACCAGCTAGCTTACGAGCGACCAACACGGTACAGTCCGCATTTCACGAGACGATCCGAGCAAGGAATGCGAGTTTTTCCCCCACTCTTATAACCTACCCCCGACACGAAACCGGCCGGCCACTGATTTTATTTATTTATTTAATTCAAATATACAGAATAAAGAAATATAATTACAAAACAAAACAAAGAGAAATACAAATAAAATAATACAAGCAATATAAAAAGAAGATACAGTAGTATTAACAAAATTTGAGACCGAATGAGCAGCGCTCGTGCTCGGTCGCAGTTCAGATATAATATTAAAAAATAATAATAATAATAATATAAATAAATAAGTAAAATAAAATAGGAACTAAAATATAATTACAGCGGCAATGGAATTATATAATATAATATTAACACTAGAGAAGAATAATATCGCACGTGAAAAGTAGGACTAATATATATTTCAAAATTATAGAATACAAATATAATATAGGTTGATTAATTCATACACATAGGCTATAAATTTATTTAATCAAATTGAAGATATTAACACGTTTCTAATTTTCTTGTTATATGTTAGTGGGTTACATGTTAGAAGTTCTGGGTGTAGTTAAAGCATTGTACAACCGAGGGCCAAAATTAATGCTATGCTTTAGACCAGCAGATGTGAGACATTTAGGTTCTACTAATTTTGAATTAATATTTCGTCTTGTGTCATAATTGTGTGTCTGTAATACAAACTTATTACGATTTTTATGATAAAATTTTAACAGCGTATACTTATAAATTTGTTCAATATTAAATACATTAAATTCAGAATAAATTAATTTAGTTGGATAATCGAAACGTTTCTTCAAACAAATTTTAATTATTCGTTTTTGTAGTAAATTTAACGGACTAAGATTAATTTTTGTACTTCCACCCCAAACAATTATACCATATTGAATAATAGACTGAATAATGGCCAAATAAACATTTCGTAGAACTCTAATAGGTAAGTAGCATCGAAGATTAACGAATTTATAAATTGTTTTACGAAGCCTCTTACAAAGATAAGTAATGTAAACCTTGATTGAACCTTGTTTGTCCGGCCAATGACACCACTCCCATCCACCTGCTTCTTCAAGAACGCGAGTTACTGGCTTACACTCTCCTCTTACCCCGCAAGGACCGTACTCCCCTCCCAGGGATCCTCTCGTGAAATTTGGACAATAACCAGTCAGGCTCCGTCTTGTACACCCCGACTTTCTGCCCAGCGACCAACTAGGTTACGAGCGACCAACTCGGTAACGAACCAGGCTCCGTCTTGTATGTACCCTTAGTGCCCATCTCCCGTAAATAGGGATATCTTATGCAAAGTTTTACCGTTAGATGTCAGAAGCGTTCCATGCGACACAACATGTTGTAGAGCTATATTATGCCAAATGTTACAGTTAATTACGTTCTCCCGCTTGCTGGTTTTCTGTGCGTATGAAAATTATATTTATAATTATTTCGTATAGCCTAGTATAACTTAATATAATTCAATATTTTCTTACCTCATAATTAATTTAATTTAATTTACAATAAATGATAGCGTAAACTTGTAAAATACTAAGCGATTTTCCTTAAGAGATGGATGGGAAACTCTGCAATATGCAGAATATAGGTACGAGTAAATTGAATATTCATGAACCTAAACGAGAACTTTGAGACCGAGGTGCACGAATAAAAATAATAATAAATAAAAAAATAGAAACTTTGTCGAAGGTGGATATTAAATCTTTAATCATTAGTATTGTAAATACCGTACGCTAAAAATAGGGCATGCAGCCACCAATGTGTTTTTTTTTATAGGGAACGGACTATCGAGATTGAATTCCTCGTATTTTTTTCTCTAGTTGCAGAAAGATCAAATGCATTATTTGATAAAATCATATAATATATGATCGCAGTAGTATCACGATTATAACTGTGTTTTGTAGGTTAAGGACATGCAGTTTTGAATACTATATAGAATGATTTTGAAGTAAAAACATAGATTTAATAATTAATTAGTCTACAGCACATTAAAAACATTATTCACGAAATGGATTTCAGTATGGATCGTCCTGGATAATAAACATCCCAATTAATCGAGAGTTTACTGCAGGCGTAAACCTCGGAGAAGTACTAAGCTAACATAACTTGCTGTCGAGGTTGCATAGGTTTTTATCAATTTTTATTTTCTTTCTTCCAAAATGAAACTGTAGCCAGCCATTCCTTACTTGAAGCAGTTCTTTTTGTTTATTTGCTAGCACTTTCGAAGCGCAATTTAATTAGTTAAATTTTTAAGGTTTAAAGCATATATTCAGAATATTTCGGGACTTGAATGAAGACAAAAGGCTTTCCCTGGTTTTTACATACAGGAACACAACAAAAGTTTGGCATTTTGAGTTGTTTTTAAGAGTATTTAATGTACTAATATACTACGTAAATCCTCAATGTTTATATACCGGAAAACAAATGCACACGCAAAGCGCTTCCCTCAAAGTACACGCGCGCTATCTGTTGGTGCTAGTTCAGGATATCCCTATTCCATTCCATTGCTGGAAATAGTTACAGTACTTTATAATGAATTTAATTATTTTAAATTTGCGTGTAAGATCAATCGCTATCGAATAAAGGTGTTACCACAGTTAATGTTTAACCACACACACTGAGGATGCAGAAGGATGCTTACGTGGACAAGCTGAAGGTCAAGTGACGCCAGCTTGTTACAAGAACAGACTTGGTAAATATTACTCTTTGTATTCACCCACTTTCGTAGTAACTCACAATTATAAAAGTTTATTTTCTTTTATCTAATATTGCACATTAGAGTCAAGTTATATCTTTTATCGTGTTTATCAACTACAATTCAAATTTTCTTTTAAAATAAATACAAAATTGTGGTCATCAAGTATATTTTTCTGCGTCGCAAAAACGCAAATTTAGCTGTACAAAATGAATAATTTCTCTGCATTCTAACGGATTGAAATGAAACTTTGTACAGACATTATACCTAGCACATATTTTTGTTTACAAACTCTGATTACGTTTGTGTAAGAGGAACTACCCCTTTATAGAGAGTGGTTTTAGACAAAATTCGTAACTTCTCTATCTACCTGATTTTTATGAAACATTGTACGGAAATTAAAGTTAGCATATTTTTTATGTACAAACTATATTTATTGTTTCATAACAAGAACTACTCCTTTATAGGTAGTGCATTTACATAAAATTAACTTCTGTCCTACACAACAAATTTTTACGAAACTTTGTACAAGAGTTACAGATAGAACTCTCATTACATCTGTATGCTACCTATAGGCCTAATTGTACAAAGTTTCATAAAAATATATCTATCATATAGGAGAGAAGTTATTACATTTGTCTAAATGCACTACTGTAAAGGGCAGATTCTCTTATAGAATTAATAATCAGACTTTGTAGACAAAAATATATTCTACCTGCAACTTCTGTATAAAGTATAATAAAATCTGTTAGATGGGAGAGAAGTTACTGATTTTGTCCAGCTACTAGATTTGCGTTCTGATCCACGGTGCGTTTGCTAAGGTTAGATTAAAATGCGTTCAATATATTTTTGACCTGATGTTTAATGCCATGTGAATAATTTTGGAGGCCTAAAACACTCACACAGTGGTTAAAAACTTCATTATTCCATGATCCTTTTCTGCTGTTAAACCAAACATGGGACATTTGCCGCCGTGTTATGGTGCGCCCCACCACTGAGAAAAAGAAAGATAAATGCTCAAGAACGCGCAAATTTTAAAAAAAGGATTCAGCACACTAAATGATGCTGTATTAAATGGTAAAAGAATTGCTGTAACCGGGCGTGATCGGCTATACTAAAACTCCCATTATATTTGGAAAACTTTATTTTTTTTTTCAGTTGCAATATTTAAACCGTACTGTCAGAAGAAAAATACTTCAGACACTTGAAATTGAAGTTTCATTAGTAAGAAACTACCTATCTGAACAGATCCCATGTCTCAAAACACAGTAAATCACTATTGGCTCTTTTCACCCACATAATAACCCTCTCTGTATACAATTGAACATACCCTTCTAAAAATAGCTTACAGCTAATAAAAAGTAAAAGCTATACCTCACAATATTCTCCAAATGTTAAAGAACATGAATTCATATTCACCTATGATCAACTAAACAAGTCAAAATTTGATTCTTGTCCACCTAGATTGGGAAAATTGCACACTGTGCGTCGTGTGATTATTTCGACTGCGAGCCAATCACGGGTATGACAGCCACGTGCTTGTGTTTACATAAGGATTATATTAACAGCGTAAAGATTATACAATATCATGAAAATCTGGAAATCTATATTTTGAATCTCCACCATACTTTTTCTAGGTATGAAATTAAAACGAGAAAAGAAGTTCGAATATAGAGATTAGATTTGTTTAAATTGTTTTGCTATTTTACGACGTTTTTTCATCTCCTATGGTTATATAGCGTCTGAATGAACTGAAGATGACAATGCCAGCGAAATGAGTATAGGGTCCAACGCCGAAAGTTATGCTCTTATTAGGTTGAGGGAAAACCCCGTAATAAACCTCAACCAGGTAACTTGTCCCAACCAGGATTTGAACCCGGGCCCGCTCGTAGATTAGATCCTGAATCCTTAGTCCCTATTTACACTTGCCATTTGTCGCGCAACATCAAGCGCTTTCTGTCGGCTATATGTAGCATCACCGTTCACTCTTGGCAGATTTCTCGTCTGCTACTCGAGGCTAGTTGTTGAGCTCGAGCAACGTGTGAATGATGTGGTGAGCTTTTTAAATGAACAGAATGGATTTTAACAATAAAAAGTAGCTGTTTTAGCTTCTGCAGCTTCATGTGTTTTGTTAGCTTGCACACTAATGAGAAGCGCAAAAAAAAAAAAAAAAAACAGAGAGAGAGAGAGAGACCAGGAATGGAGATGGAGGTCCAGAAGGCAGGAGAAAGGGTTATTCCACGTTCTCAGTAAAGATTTCAAACTGGAACAAAATTGTCCAATAGATATTTATTATATTAAAATAAATTGAAAGTTTAATTTTTTTTCTTGCATATTGACTCCTGATGTTCTTTATTTTTGTTTTGATGTCGGAGGGAATAGTATTGGGACGAACAGACTCCAAATTTTTACAAATGAACTCCAGTGCATTTTCCCTCCGAATCCTATTGTGATAGTCCTTATTTTTGATGTCATAAAAGTATGGAAATTCCCCGTAAAGCTTGATTAATTTCATTACTTGGTTTTTGTTCCACTCTGACATTATGCTACAAAGCGCGCGGAAACAGAGAGAAACAGCTGATTAAAAGTTGTCTGCTACTGCTTTTCCGAACCATGTTCGGGTCCTATCGCGTCAATTCGGCTGGCCCACCTAGGAAATGTCGCACAGAAATAGAAACAGCTTCTACTCAGCAGATGTCGAAAGGGAAGGAACGAAATCCGTACTGCGCATGCGCCCGCGCTGTAAGTCGAACGACAAATAGCAAGTGTAAATAGGGACTTACAGCTATATAGCCCGACTTATCTGTGCTGTAACTTACTGACTAAAATACCAGTTCTTACCATTAGATGAAACAACTTTTGAGTTTCCTTGATTTTGTATGAATGCAGAAATATATGATTGGATATTTCAATGGTTTTATGTTTGTTCAGGAATAGCTTCGGCGAAAAAAAGCAACAGTTCGTGCGAAGGGGACACAGAAGTATAAACTACGGGGAGAATACACTGACTATGGATTACTTGCCTGAAAACCATACAAGTAAGAGTGCAATTTTATTATGAACCAAAGTACAAAGATCACCGTTATTCAACTTCCTCAGTTTTCCATCCTTACAAAACTATCATCAAAACCATATATTAATTAACAGAAAATATTGTATAAGACACCTTGGTGTATTAATCGACAATAAATTATATTTTCACAACCACAATGAATAGGCTAAACCATGAAATAAGAATGTTAGGAATGAATTACTGATTCGGCTAAATTGTAAAATATTCAAGAGAAATTTATATAATTATGTTCGTACAGATTTCTGCCTAGTAACTCCACGTATAATTATGAGCAAAGACGCGAGTACTTTAAATGTCGAAGCTTGTATGCTTGACGTTAGGAGCTATATTACTTATTCTTATGTAAGGTCCTTTAAGGTGACATTAACTGTGAATATTTCTTAAGCAGTCTCAGCTTTCATATTCCGATGAAGGATATGAGACTTCACAAACTTTTCTATTTTAGAAATTCTAAATGTATCTCTCCAATCTCCAGATGCACTAAAATTGCCAACTTGCATGAATGTGATTTCGATCCATTCAATGTAGACGTATAGAAGTAAATTAGATCATGACGATGTCATTTGATTTTGTGTTAGTTGCAAAGTTTTTCTACACAAAATTGTAATATTTTCTGTAATATTTATTCAACTGCATTGTTTGTTTAAAATAACCATTGCAAAATATGTTCTTATATGTTTTATTGTCACCGTTATATAGTTAATGTATAACATTGTTGTTCATTTTATCATTGTATTAATTGTAACTATTGGCCAATAGCTGTTGTCCAGCACATAAATAAATAAATAAATAAATAAATAAATAAATAAATAAATAAATAAATAAATAAATAAATAAATAAATAAATAAATAAATAAATATAGTGGAAGCTCTTAAGTTCGACTGCTTACTTAGGAGAAGTAGACACACCCCTATACGGGCACTAAGAAATGAAGAGTCCACTGCAAGAATGATGGATGTCATTTGGAATACATTTTGCAGGAGAAGCAATTGAAAGTTTGAAATGCTTAGCGCTCAAAGCTTAACTGTGATTTTCCGATCATTACTGGACAATGACTATCAGTGTTAATGCCATATAACTCTCTATGTACATTCTAAATTTCTTAAGCTATGCATTGACAGTCTTGGTTCATTTTCGACAAGAAAGTGACATCCATCATTCTTGCAGTGGACTCTTCAAATGGGTTTGCCATTTGAATGTGCCTTGTAGTGATACTTTTGTTAAAGGAAAACAGATTATTTTATTGATTAGGACATCCATATTTAATCACTGATTTTAAACTAATGAACTCTTCTTTTTCTATTTGAGAATTGTGCCGTTTGTGAGACGGAACTGTCGAAACCCACTGTGGTACTAGAAGCGCACACACGTCTCGGGGCGGGCAGGAAATGCAAGTACAGTACTGTATTCGTTGATGGATAACCAATAAGAATTTGTATTCATTTCACCTGCCAAGCTCACTACCCTTATTGGACTGAACTTTCAATTCTGTTCAGTCGAACTTAGGAGAGTCCACAATAAATGAATGATTAATAATAATAATAATAATAATAATAATAATAATAATAATAATAATAATAATAATAATAATAATAATAATAATAATAATATTATTATTATTATTATTATTATTATTATTATTATTATTATTATTATTATTAGGAGGGAAATAAGAGACACTAGGTTGGTGTGTAATTTCGTAGTATTCTTACGACCTAGAGTTTGCGCCATGCTTGAGGCGCAGGTGGGGGCCTGCAGCAATTGGCGACCATTTTGGGCGTGGGTGAAAATTTTCGGCCAGTATGTGAGTAATATTAAATTTAAAATTTATTTACAGTTAAGAATGTCAAAATTCAAAATTATACACGTATCTATAATGAATCTTGGAATGTAAAAGACTACCTGCAAGCATTTATGTGACTTTAAAACATGTCCAAAGTATTTTATTTTCTATTACAATTTTCTTTCGAAATTGGGGGTCAATGTAGTCTGTGTGTGCGAATTTTGGGACATTCTGTATAATAAGATTGAAATGTTTTAGTTTAATTGCAAGCAGGTAGAGTTTTCAGAAAATAACTAAAATAATTTAAAACTGTATTTCTTATATCAGTTTGTTACAGTCGTATCTAATTGCAACTAATATAGTTGTAAGTAGCGTACTGCTTAGGAGTAAATTACTAGGGCTATATATCCAATGAAAGATAAGTACAGTAATTTGTCTATTTCACCTTGATTTCAGAAATCTTTAGAGTCTTGAGTGGTACCTACACTGTACTGGCAACGGACTATGTGAGCTATTTAATACTGGGTGCTTGCCTTGAAGACTTTGAAAAACGTGAGTAAATGAGACAGAATTGCAAAAATGTACATAAATATTTGAGACAGAACAGGAACTATAAGAATGAACGCAGAAAGTAGAGGCAGAATACTATAATTTAAAACTTTCAATTCAATAATTCATAGTTTCATTCATACTTCTCTGCCCAAGGGCAGGTATTTCATTGCAAACCCAGTATTTCCAATTTTTCCTATTTTCTGCCTTACTCTTTGTCTCCGCATGTGATCCATATTATATCTTAATGCCGTTTATCATCTGATACCTTCTGCCTCGAACTCTTCTTCCCTTCATCAATTCTTCCAGTGCATCCTTCAATAAGGCAGTTTCTTCTCAGCCAGTGACCCAACCAATTCCTTTTCCTCTTCCTGATCAGTTTCAGCATCATCCTTTCTTCACCCACTCTTTCCAACACAGCTTCATTTCTTATTCTGACTGTTCACTTCACACGTTCCATTCTCCTTCATATGCACATTTCAAATCCTTGTATTCGTTCTCTTCACTTCGTCGTAATGCCCATATTTCTGCCCCCCATATAATGCCACACTCCACACAAAGCACTTCACTAGTCTCTTTCTTCTTTTTCCAGAGGTCCGCAGAAAATGCTCCTTTTTCTATTAAAAGCTTCCTTGGCCATTGCTGTCCTCCTTTTGACTTCCTGGCAGCAGCTCATGTTACTGCTTATAGTACACCCCAAGTATTTGAAGCTGTCCACTTCTCTAGTGCCTCATTTAGAATTCGCACATTTGCTTTCTTTATTTTTCTTCTATGACCATGGTCTTCGTATTATTTGCATTTATCTTCATCCCATACTGCTCACAGCTGTCATTTAGCTCCAGTAGCATATCCTTTAGTATCACCTCCTCTTCTGCTAACAAAGCCATATCATCAGCAAATCTTAAGCACTTTATTCTTCTTCCTCCTACTATCACGTTTCCCATGTTCTGAAACAGTTCTTCACTAAATATTCCAAGTAGATGTTGAATAGGGTAGGTGACAAAGGACATCCTTGACGTACTCCTCTCCCTATCTCTCTTCCTCCTAACATTTCC
This sequence comes from Periplaneta americana, assembly GCF_040183065.1. Taxonomy (NCBI): domain Eukaryota; kingdom Metazoa; phylum Arthropoda; class Insecta; order Blattodea; family Blattidae; genus Periplaneta; species Periplaneta americana. Next base: position 35,302,623 of record NC_091118.1, on the reverse strand, counting down.
TCTAATATCATTTTGACTCGTTGTTACTGAACAGCCTCCCTCTTTCTAATCCACACCTATTTTCTTCAATTCCCGAACATTTCCCAGAATCCGCATTCCCGAACATCCATTTTCCCGAATATAAAATTCCCGAATTCTTTGATTTCCATTTCCCGATAGCTAATACAGTAGTTTATATTACCACACAAATGTTTTTAATAAAATTTTGGTATAATCAATTATTACACTTTCACTTTACAAAGTGAAATAATATCCAAGTGTCCTCAGGTAATCGAGGTGTCTGTTATCGGTTGCATAGGTGTGATAATCCTGCACGATAATTCGTATTCGTGTTTGAAGTTGTAGCCACTCTCTCTGCGGCTGACCCTTTCAGTTCTTGCAGGTTATTAGGCGGTCCAGAAGTAATCGCCCACACAGAACATTCTTTGGAAGGTACATTTGCAAAATCCCAGTATATTTTTCCTCCAGCCGCACTCCTGCTCTTAATATACACGTTACTTTGCAGCAAAAGCGTTTTACCTCCTCACGTTGGTTATAATTCTACCTTCACCTGCCATGATTCTCATAACATAAATTGCATAAATTTGTTTGCTTAAATGTAGTTTTTGTAATCTTTTGTTTCTTGGAAACATGTTGTGATTGTCAGGTCATGTATTTTACTGCAGTCTTTGTAATTTTTTTTGTTTCGTGGCAGCATGTAGTGATTGTTAGTTCAAGTCTTTTACTGTTCGGGAATTTATCGCATAATATATTCGGGAAATGAACAGTAAATGAAATTCGGGACTGTGGCTTCGGAAAAAGGTAGCTTCGGGAAAACGTCCATTCAGAAATGCGGATTCGGAAAAATTGGTGGGAACGATTTTCTTCAGGTTCCCCATCAGTTTAACTTTCAATTTGGAAATACTATTTAATTTGAGTTCAGTGGTATAATAGTAATGATTACTGGCTCGTTGGGAGGAATTTTATGTAATTCCGTAACTTAACTCAATTTTCTAGAAAAACGCTAACCTACAACATTCCGAGGAAGAGGTAGTAGTCTATTTGATTCCTTACATAACCCGAAGCGTCGTTTAACGATATCTAAAAAAATGAGGTATGCATAGCTGTGCCTAGGAGTATCCTGCCTCTTCAAGTCTGTTACTGTTACAACTCGCCGTTGATGTTTAGTGAAAGTGCTTGGAAGGCGCAGGATTAACCGTTTGAGACAGATCTTTCAAAATTTGTACATATATCGTGCTGCATATAAAGTTCTCCTTTAGAGAATATTTCATCTCATTTGGTCCAACATTATATGAATTAATATTTTTGTAAATTCAAATTATACACTATATATATATATATGAAAATTGGAAATTTATTCTTTGAAGAGGTGGAAAAATTCAAATATCTTGGAGCAACAGTAACAAATATAAATGACACTCGGGAGAAAATTAAACGCAGAATAAATATGGGAAATGTGTGCTATTATTCGGTTGAGAAGCTTTTGTCGTCTAGTCTGCTGTCAAAAAACTGAAAGTTAGAATTTATAAAACAGTTATATTATCGGTTCTTCTGTATGGTTGTGAAACTTGGACTCTCACTTTGAGAGAGGAACAGAGGCTAAGAGTGTTTGAGAAAAAAGTGCATAGGAAAATATTTGGGGCTAAGAGGGATGCAGTTACAGGAGAATGGGGAAAGTTACACAACGCAGAATTGCACGCATTGTATTCTTCACCTGACATAATTAGGAACATTAAAACCAGACGTTTGAGATGGACGGGACATGTAGCACGTATGGGCGAATCCAGTAATGCATATAGAGTGTTAATCGGAAGACCGGAGGAAAAAAAACTTTTTGGAAAACGGAGACGTAGATGGAAGGAAAATATTAAAACGATTTGAGGGAGGTGAAATATCATGCTAGGGACTGGATTAATGTTGCTCAGGATAGGGACCAATGGCGGGCTTAAGTGAGGGCGGCAATGAACTTCCGGGTTCTCTAAAAGCTATTTTTAAGTTCTAAGTACACTATTTTGAAGAAAACACTAACACTATTTCTCGTACAATAATAAACTTTTTTGCATAAAATTTTCTGCATCCTACCTTTAAAAATCCCTGAAACATAACTCACTTTCATGTTTCAGTTTATCCCTCAAGTGCTAAAAGTTATCTTATATGCTCAAATAATTTAGTGGTGAACGAAAGATAGAATAGCTTACAAAAAAAATCAGATCGCTCATATGAGAAATATAGTTGATACGTACTGTTGTCTGATGTTCAAGTAAGTTGAGAAAATTTGTATATATTTTTTTAACTTAAATGTTATCAACTTTGTAAAATTTCAAATTTTGCTAAATTTTCTCCCCAAAATTCGATGTATAGTTCCATAAAACTACACGAATTGATCCATCTTGTTTTTTATTTTGTGGTAATTTCCGTATTTTATATTGCAACATAGGCATTTAGTGTATTCAATTGTTCTATAATTTTGTTATTCATATAGCCCTAATTAAGTCTTAATAGCTGGAATGTTATGTTCATTAAATCCCTAATGTTTATTTATTTCATATTCTTGTTCACTTTTCAGCTTTTATTAGAGTTCTGACTGACACTGAAGCGTTAATTTTTTACAATAAAGAAAAGATAAGCAAAGCACTGAAGAGTTTGGGACTCGACGAAAGTAAATTCATGCCCAATAACAACACGAATTGTTCGATTTAAACTACTCATTAAATAAGCAGTTTTATAACACTCCTTGTGAAATAAAACAATGTGTATGACTGGAATACCGTTTTAATTTAATTTTCGTTCTTTTATCCTATCCAAGTTAAAGCATCCTTGAATAGCCCCGACCGCTCTCCTGTTTATTCCTGTTCCCTGCTTGCAAAACCTGAAGGTAGTACTAATGACAGACTACAATCACTAATCTCGATTATCTACCTAATCGCCATCATGGTTGTAGTTCGTCCACGTCCCGATCGCGATCAGGAGCTTAATCCTGTTTCCAGAACTGGATAATCTCAGCCTACTGAGACACGGCTCAGTGGACGAATATTAGATTTTAGTAGTCTTTGGTTCGAATCGTCTTGACATGTTGATGTTTCCTGTTATTTAGTAAGGTGTGATAGCTGTCGGAGTGAAATTTTGTTGGCCCTTTCATTGTATTATGCAGTACATAGCAAAGAAAAGAAGACGATGTGAATGGCTAGAAAATGACATTTTGTTATTATTAGAAGTGTGAGAGAAATTTAATGTATATATGAGAAAAGTAGAAAAGAAATCTATGAACAAATGACGAACGAATTATTCATATGTGAAGGTCAATAGAAGGCTGCTGAAAGATGTTCCATTTCAATAAGTCTTTCATTAACTGATATAATTTCTAGATTTTTAATTTGAACTTCTATTGCGACGATAACTTACAGTTGAGGATAGAATTCATTTTAAAAACAGTATTACTACAAATAATATAAATATTAATGACGTATATGAATGTATTCATCCATGGTAATGGTATAAACCAGTGGTTCTCAAACTGTGGAACGCGTAACCCTAGGAGTACGCGCATGATATTTAGGAGGTATGCGAGCAGCTTTCAAGAGAAAAAATATAAAAACCATACATACACAGAACGTGAAAATATTGTCCCGTCCTACCTTTAAAATAAGAATATATCAGCTGAATGTTGTTGGCGAAGTTTCAACTTTGCAAACAGTCATCAATCTATACTAATAATAAATCTGTAGCAGAAATTTTTCTGGTAATTTTCGATTTTCCAAAAATAATTGGTCCTAACATATATAATTAACCACCCTGAAACCGAAAATCGCATTTTTGAAATTTTTGTTTGTATGTCTGTCTGTATGTTTGTTACCTTTTCACGCGATAATGGCTGAACCGATTTATGTGAAAATTGGAATATAAATTAAGTCCTTGTAACTTAGATTTTAGGCTATAAGGCATTCAAAATACTTTATTTAAAAGGGGAGTTATAAGGGGGCCTGAATTAAATAAATCGAAATATCTCGCTTATTATTGATTTTTGTGAAAAATATTACATAAAAAGTTTCTTTAAAAATGATTTCCGATAAGTTTTATTCTTTACAAAATTTTGATAGGACTGATATTTAATGAGATAAATGAGTTTTAAAATTAAAATGACGCCATCTAAGACGGTGCAATGAATTAAGAACAAATGACTTCGTCTATAAGGGGCCTTGGACAACAACAATCGAAACAGGGGCCTTGGACATCAACAATCGAAAGCTATGAAACATAGCCTACAGAGAATGTTTCTGTGTTTGTATGAAGTAATATCAGAAGCTAAATTAACCGATTTGTATAATTAATTATTATTTCATCATTGGAAAGTGTAGTTTCTCTAGATGGACATAATGCTATAATGTTATTACAGTAACGTCTGAGTAAATCGAGGACAATTAAGATTAAAATAGCTTCTTATGCACAGAAAATTTGATAGGCTATTTTGTACATTCGTTTTCTGTATTTCTTAAAATAATATTTATGTACACTCATTTTAATCTCAGAGAATTAACGGACAACGAGAGTGTATTGATTTAGTATGCAGTAATAGTACGTTAGCTTAGCAATCCATTATTTTATAATTCAAATTTTAACTATGCTCAATTGAATCGTGTTAAAATATATAAAATATATATGCAATAAATGCAATGCAAAAAAAAATTGGGTAATGAGCGAAGCAGATTATCTTGCGCTGTTGTAAAAGTTGTTCTCTGGATCAAACGTCCTATTTTAATTATGTAATTACTTTATATTTATTTCTAACAGGTGCAGCGGAGCGCACGGGTACGGGTAGTCTAACAATAAAATTGTTTAAGGAGACCATGCCTTTTCAAAGTTGAAAAACCTGTGTTTATTTAGCAATTTTTTCAGGAGGCCATGATAATTCAAATTTGGGAAACCTATGTTTATATAGCAATTGTTTCAGGAGGCTGTGATATTTCAAAGTTGGGAAACCTGTGTTTACCTAGCATTAATTGTTTCAGGACGCCGTAACTTGTAACTTTCATGAAAAATAGAGTGCAAGAATACTTTTTTTTTATAATTTTATTAGTTTTTAACACAGGGGCTTTAAGCCTTTTAATCCTTTTCTCATAGTAGTTAAGATGGATAAGTGGTTAATCAAACAAAGTGCGCCTGTGAAAAGGAAAATACTGGAATCTGAAAGTGAGGTTACCGATCGTGAAAATGAAGACCTCCCTCAAAGAAAGTTGTATATCATATGCAAAAACCGTTGATATACAACCTTCTTTGAGGGAGGTCTTCAAATGATGAATGTGATGATGTTGCTGTTCCAATCGAAATTGTATCTTCTTCGCTTAAGACTAATCAACAGCAGAAATATCAGCATAAGGTCAGAAAATATGATCTTCAATACTTGTCTTTAGGATTTTCGTATGCAGGAACTGAGTCTGTACCAACACCTCTATGTGTTGTTTGTCTTGAGACTCTCTCCAACAATTCAATGAAGTCATCTTTACATACAAAACATGAGAAACTGAAAAGTAAACCTCTTGAGTTTTTTTAAGAGAAAGGAAGCTGAAATAAATCTGGCAAACAAAAAATTACTCTATTTTCATCTCTGAATATGAATGCCCTTGACGCATCATTCAAAGTCAGTTTGAAAATAGGAAAGGTCGGAAAATCCCATACAAATGGTGAATTATATTTACTGCCTGCTGCCAAAGACATGGTGGCATGTGTTATTGGCGAAAAACAAGCAAATCAGCTAGATTTTATCCCTTTATCAAATGATACTGTGTCTCGCAGGATCTCAAGTATGGCTAATGATTTGGAAGAGCAACTCATCAGCAAACTGAAGTTCACAAAACACTATGCTATTCAGCTGGACGAGAGTACAGATTGCACTAATATGGCGCAGTTGCTAACATTTGTTAGATATATTGATTCAACTTCCTCTGTGGCAGAGGATTTTCTCTTCTGCAAGGAGCTTCCAGGTAGGACAACAGCACAGGAGATATTTGATATTCTTAATGCCTTTGTAACTCAGCAGCATAGTATAGATTGGAAGAAGTGCGTTGGAGTTTGCACTGATGGTGCACGTGCTATGACTGGCAAGCATAGTGGTGTGGCTCCCCAGATCAAAAGGTTGCGCCATAGGCAAAATCGTTCATTGTAGTCTTCATAGGGAAACTTTAGTAGTCAAGAAATGTCCAAACAATATGAAAATAGTATTGGCAGAAGCAGTAAAGACTGTTAATTTCATAAAATCTAAAACAGGCAATTCCAGATTATCTTCTATCTTACGTGAAGAAATGGTACGTGAGCATAAACACCTTCTCTTCCACACCGAGATAAGGTGGCTCTTCAAAGGAAATTGTCTTGCTCGTTTGTATGCACTGAGACGAAAAGTACAAGTTTTCCTCTCTGACAGGAAGTGAGAGTTGAGAGAGAAATTGATGAGCATTGGCTGTGCAGTTAACCTCCTTGGCTGACACCTTCCAGCGGCTGAATGAAATGAGTAAAGATCTGCAGGGTAAAGACACAACACCTTTCATGGTTCATGACAAAATAAAAGCTCTAAAAATGAAACTTCAATTTGCAACACAAGAAGTTGTGAATGGACAACTGACATTCTTTCCATTCTTGGAAAATTTTGTAGAAGAAAATGAACTTCAGCTTCATGGTTTCTTGATCAACGACATCAAAGTACGTTGTCTGAGTATGACTGCAGACTTTTTTTAATATTTTCCTGAGAATTTAGGCAGCAAGTTCTGGATGCGGGACCCTTTCTCTGCAGTGGAAGATGCCAGTCTACCAGACTTCTTTTCAACGAAAGAAAAAGAAGAAATTATTGAACTGTCCTGTGATGAAACCCTCAAATCCAGTTTCAAGAAAATATCTTTGACAAACGTTTGGATGCAGAAAGTGGACGAGTTTCCTTATATCGCTGACAGTACTGTGAAGTTTATGATACCATTTTCAACAACATATCTATACGAGAGTGGTTTCTCATCCACGGTATACCGTAATAAGTCGAATTTGGAGCCGAACCTCCGCTTGAGACTTTCAACTTGACAACCAGACATCAGAAAACTGTGTCAAGTCATGCAGGCTCACCCATCTCACAGAAAACTTTGGTGAATCATAATCTCAAGAAGTAGGATTGAATATTTCATTCTTAGTTATTACATGCAGTTCATTTTGAGACTAACATTAGTGTCTTCATACATTATTGTTATTGCACAAAACTTGATACTGGCACCAACACTCAGGTTGCTCGATTGTGATGTTATTAAATTTATATCTCTTTTCACGACCTTGTCTTATTAATTATACCGTGTATTTCAAAGATATGTCCTTTATAAATTAAAAACTGCCTTAATAACAGTTTGGCATGTAGACTTATTTTTTTCAATCCGTCATTTAGGGAAACATTATCGTAGGGGTACATTAAATTTTCAGTCATGGCTAAGGGGTACATTCTTAAAAAAGTTTGAGAACCACTGGTATAAACTATACAGAGTGTAAGGGATATAAGTGCCGTCCTTTTCACAGTCGTCGGGGACGGTCTACAGGATCAAAAAATGTCCATACAACATAGGGTCAAAACTTTATAGTTTTCCCAGGAAAAATATTTCTTTCCTTATTTTATTTGCTTATACTGCTTATATCGTTACTAAAATTAAGAAAAGAATTACATCGGTAGATACATCTAGCAAAGAGTTAATATTAGTTTAAGTAAATATTTGTGTGTGCTATTAAGTTTTCGTGAAATTAAATAAAAATGCATGCTTAAATTTGTTAATATTCTGGCGTGAGAGACGTGGCAACGTTCAGCAGGCAGTACTCTGCGCAGACGAAAGTACGAGTCAACTGAGTTCAAGCTCCCTGTCCATAGCTTTATTGTCGAGCGGATGGCAGTTCAGTACAGGGTATTCGATAAACAACTTACATGTCATTCACAGTTTAGGAATATCATATGATATTAATTTATGGAGAAAGTCGTCGTAATTCAAGTGAGGCAAGAAAGACGTACAGTTAACGTTTTCCTCAAAGGAAGTTACCTAATGGGCAAACTTTTGTAGCAGTTTCTCAACGATTATTAGAAACTAGAAATCTCTTACTCAGTTTCGAAAATCACAACCAGAAATTTGTTTAAAAATGATACTGCTTTACGGAAGCGGGAGAGATTAAAATTATGGATTAGAACAAACTTTCGTGTGATTTTTGTGCAGAAAACCATTCTTGTTTATTTTTTAGACCTACAATTGAAAAATGGAGCAATATTGGTATATAAACTGCAAATTTACCATAATGTTCTATTAATGAGATTGGAAGTTTCTATTTGCTGCTCATTTTATGTAAACAACTGTATTGTCATGGTCCGCTCCTGCATTAGAACAGAGCATCTGTTCTATACCGATGTCTGTACCCGCTTGAGCTGTACTGTGTACTTCTAAGCCCCCTCCTTCCAGCTGAGCTATATTGTGTACTCTAAACCCCCTCCTCCACGCTTGAGCTGTACTGTATACTTCTAAACCCCCTCCTCTCCATCCAGCAACATTGCAAAACGTGTAATATTGTAAACTTTAATAACATTACTCAACAAGGGTTTCATAACATGGACAAGAATAACTATTTTTATGTAATTTGTATGTCCTGATTACGAATACGGCATTGAAAAAGTGCCTAAAAGTCACATTTTTTTAGAAACTTAACTTTTTAGTTAGAGAAGCATATAAAAATTTGTTAAAACCTAGCCACTTTGAAAGAGGTTCTTTTCTTTAACCTAGATTTTTTTACACAATTATATATCATTTCCATTCTTTCAAGGTACCATTTGAAACGTACTTTCACTTTTGTAGGTTGAATGAGTCTTACCCTTCGCGATGGTTTACTGTTTTATTACCCTTATTACGCAGCTGCACGAAGGGTAGGTCACATCTGGCTATAACGGTAAAGGAAAGAAGGAAATACGGCCGCTATTGTATTATTAGACAAGAAATGAACAATTTAGTGATTAGTTCTGATTGTGGAAGTGTTGTGAGCGGTGCTAGTTATTCTGTAATAGTGTTAAATGGCTAGTAATCGTCGTACAAGTAAAAATTTTCCAAATAGTTTCTGCTATGTTTGTGGGGAACTAACTTTGAAATCACAACGTCGATCAATTACAGACAATGTAAAAAAGGAATATTACTTGTGTTATATTTATTAATGATATTTTAGATAATGTAGCAAATGTGGATTCTCATTGCCCAGTGTTAGACAACATACCTATTCCGGGACTATTTTTTGCAGATGACTGCGCTATTGGAGCATTTTCGGTCAACGGGCTTCAAAAGGCGATTAACGAAATTAATAGCTTCTGTAAAACTTGGGAACTGAAAATAAACGAAAAGAAATCAAAAGTCCTAATCTGCAAAAAGGGCAACGTGCATAGTAAGAAAGAGAAATGGTACGTGAATAAAATTCCAATTGATTGTGTTTCCAGATTCAAGTACCTAGGAGTGATAATAGACAGTAGGGGAAATTGGAAGTTGCAAATGAATTGGCACAGAATAAAGGTAAAAATGCACTCCAAGCAGTAGACAGATGTCTAAATAAATGGCCGAATATTGGGGTGAAGAATTTGGTCAACATCTATAATGCACTAGTAGAATCAAACATATTATATAATACTGAGATCTGGGGTAGTAGGTTATGCAGCAGAAACATCGGTAAAGTAAGAGCCAAAATGTGTAAAAAAAAAAAAGTTCTAGGAATATCGGAGAATGCTTCTAACCTGGCAGCGTTAATAGAGATGGGAACCAATTCGAGTCTGGGAATTATTCTAGAAAGAAAAATCAAATATTTAGGTAATATTCTATGTAGGAATGATTCGGCACTTATGAAAACATGTATCTTTTGTATGAAAGCCGCTAATTGGAAATCGAATTGGCTGAAAGAGCTGGAACGAGAAATAAACAGATTAGGTCTAAATTGGCTATGGAGAGAACTAGGGTCTATAAACACGAAAACTATTGGAAAAATAGTAAAAGAGAGGGCAAACGAAATTTCGAAACAAGATATTTTTAGTAATATTAAAGACCTAGAATCAATAAAATACTATAAGGAGGTTAAGCAGTTTCGGGAACAGGAAGAATATGTTAGACTAAATTCAAGGGAAGAGAGAACGGGAATGGCATGGTGGAGATTAAGTATCTGGAGACTCAAGAATAAGAGAGGGAACGTAGAGAAGGATAAATGTCCTTTGTGTGGACTAGCTGAAGACGCAATGCATATTGCGTTAAAGTGTCAGGCAGCGAATGATTTGAGACACAGTTGGGTGGATAAAAAATTTCTACAAATAAACGCTATAGTAGCTTTCAAAAAATGAATGGTCACCTAAACGCCAGCAATCTGCATAAATTAGGAAAATTTCTTTTTAGAGTTAAAATTAGATGGGAAGAGAAAGTCAAAGCTTTAACGGAGAGTAGTCATACGATAAGAAACTACGAAGAGTAGTCAATGAAGTTAACAGATTAAAGGCTGATTCACAATAAACCGGGAACGAGAACCAGAATGAAAACGAGAAGCAGAGGACGTGAATATGAAAATTTTTGATTCACAATAAACCGAGAACATAGACGACTATGCATATCGATATGTAAAGTCGATATTACGCATTCTGATGTTATTTGTGTATAATTGACCAATGGCGTTCTCTCATGAGTACAAGGCAGCCAACATAAACACAGGTTAACCAACTTCGAAATTTCAATGAAACATTTCATTAGGTACGCTACTATAAATGTGCCCATGTATCTTTATTATCACAACCTATTTTAAGTCTACCATAACGTAAAATAATTAGAGAAGAAACATTTGTAATATAACAAAAATGAACACAACAATATTTACTGAATTGAAGCATGAATATGTAGTGTGTAATACAACCAATACAGTAATAAAATATGATTCACTTATGATCGGTGTTCAAAGATGCAGCTATTGAAAGCCATGTATTCTCCTTCATTTTCTCATCTTTATACGAGGCGCGCCGCTTATCGTAAACGTGAGGATTTTCCTCAACACTCAATATTAGAATCTCATCAAATAAAACTTGCTCCATGATGCACAGCACAGAACAAAATAATGTATAGGTTATGTTACGGTCTTCTTGCTACAAAATATACGACGACAAAATAGCTTTTAGATGGCAATAGAATGAATCTAGTGGGCTGTGATCAGAAACGTGAACGCCAAAGTTGAAACTTGGCCAACTCTCCGTTCCCGATCCCGGGCTCCGGCAAGCTTTTCGTTAATTGTGAATGCCCACATTTAAATGTACACATTTTAACAATTTTACCGTTTTCGTTTTCGTTCCGATTCTCGTTTCCGGTTTATTGTGAACCAGCCTTAATTCTTAAGAGATTGAGCTTAAAAAATGAAAAAGCTAAAGTAGGGGTTTTAAATACAAGAGCTATACTTATTAGTTTATTATTATTATTATTATTATTATTATTATTATTATTATTATTATTATTAGCATTATGATTGTAAACAGAGGATGCTTATAGGTTCATTATGTATTAGTTTTTGTTATATTTGTATTGAGAGTGATGGCGGATTAAGAACTGGAATACATCTAATCCGCCATGATGTGAACAAAGATTGATGAAATAAATAAATAAATAAATAAATAAATATTACTTGTATTTTGGCTGTAAAGCGGGTGAACAAGACAAAAATTGGGCACCATACGTGTGTTGTGTAACATGTTACGTAAAGTTAACAGAGTGGTTGCGGAGGGGGGGGATAACATGTCTTTTGCTGTTCCAATCATTTGGCGAGAGCCCACCAGTCATCTGGAAGATTGTTACTTCTGCACAGGGATTTTCAAGGAAAACTAAAGATAAAATTGTGTATCCTAATTTCCCACCAGCCATAATACACGTGCCACATTCTCCTGAACTTCCTATCCCTATCCCTCCGCCCAGTGGGGAAGATTATGTCATTCCAGAGGAACACGAACTATCAGCATCCTCAGACTACCCTTCAACTTCCGCTGATCCCACCTGAATTCCCGAACATCATAGAACACCACATCTGATACGACAGGCAGAACTTAATAACCTAGTTAGGGATTCAGGTCTTTCTAAGCAACACGCTGAACTATTAGGTTCTAGATTACAAGAATGGGACTTATTAGCAAAAGGTACCAAGATTTCCAGGTTCAGAAAACGAAACGATAAACTGACTAGTTATTTTGTAATGGAAAATTCTATTTGTGCCTGCAAAAATGTGAACGGGCTTATGGATGAATTAGATATTGAATATAATCCAGAAGAATTGAGACTGTTCATCGATTCATCAGAACTACGCTTAAAAGCAGTTTTATTGCACAATGGCAATACAAAACCTTCCATCAGTGGCTCATTCAGTCACTATGAAAGAAACTTATGAAAGCATGTCACTAATATTGAATGCAGTAAATTGTAATGAACATTGCTTGGCAATCTATGGGCATTTGAAAGTAATAGCTTTGTTGCTTGGATTGGTTTACTAAGTTATGTTGTTTTTTATGTTTGTGGGACAGTCGAGCAACACCACAACATTATGTGGTGAAGAACTGGCCTATCAGACAAGCTTATATTCCTGGTGAGCATAATATTAAATATCCTCCGCTAGTGCAACGTGAAAAAGTACTTCTTTCTCCACTGCATATAAAAATAGGGCTGATGAAAAGTTTTGTGAAAGATCTAGATAAGAGTGGAGAAACCTTTTAATACTTAAAGACTCTGTTCCCTAAAATCAGTGATGCTAAATTGAAAGAAGGTATATTGTCGGTCCACAAATTAGAAAACTTTTTAAGGACAGCATTTTGAAGAAAAGACAACCCCAAGGAATTACCAGCATGTAGGCCTAAATATTTTGCATCAAAGGTTTTTAGGGAATCACAAGGCAGAAAATTATCGCCAATTAATAGAGAAGTTACTAAGAAACTATAAACAAAAAAAAATGCCTGCAGTATGTCACTGAAGATCCACTTACATTCACATTTGGACTTCTTTCTTGATAACTTGGGGACTGTAAGTGATAAACAGGGAGAGCGACTTCATCAATACAATGCTACAATGGAGCAACGGTATCAAGGAAGATGGGATCCAGCGATGATGGGCGATTATAGCTAGTTTTTAAAAAGGGAAGCTTTCAGTTCTCATAAGAGAAAAAATAAGGTACTTTTTTGTCTTTCTCTATTTTATTGCACGAAGAGTGGTTTTTATAAGTCTTAATAGCTGGTCAGTTATTAATGTATCAGTTTTATTGTATCTAAGCTGCCCTTGAAAATTTTCACACAAAAAATGAGAACAAAGTAATTTTTAATAGGTCAAAAATTCTGATTTTTTTCAATATATCAAGTTAGTATCTATAACACAAAAACGTGACGTGTTACGAACTTTTCATTGTCATTTTCGTGTTCAGCGCATGAAATTAGTTAAGATCAGCCTATTTTATTAATGTTATGGAAAAAAAGTTCAAATTTGTTGAGTAGTGTAATTAGTTAAATATTGCAATTAGAAAAAAATTGTAAGGACTTTTTTTGTTCCTTATGACATGAATAATCATCAGTTATAATAATGGCACTTACACCCCTTACATCCTGCATTGGTTATAAACTCCCTTTACAAAATAATATAACTACTAATGGTACAATACGTACAAATTATAAGTAAGGATGGAAGTTCGAACATCGAAACTATGAAGTTAAATGTAGGTCGCGTTTATACACTTCGTGTTGTTTACATCAACTCAGGGTGTTCGGGGACTTGTACAGAGCACTGCAATGCTTGAATCAAAACATTGTTCGGCGTAATTAAGTGACTAAAACAAATAGACTGTAACACACATTTATGAAAGTAACTTGCCTCATTCTCTTGTTTGTAGAAGACGGTCATACAGTACTTACTTACTTAGTTGCTTTTAAGGAACCCGGAGGTTCATTGCCGCCCTCACATAAGCCCGCCATTGGTCCCTATCTGAGCAAGATTAATCCAGTCTCTACCATCATATCCCATCTCCCTCAAATCCATTTTAATATTATCCTCCCATCTACGTCTCGGCCTCCCCAAAGGTCTTTTTTCCTCCGGCCTCCCAACTAACACACTATATGCATTTAGAAGACGGATATACATTTTAAATAAAAACGAATGGTGCACTTTAAATTTCACTAATTTTGTTGCAATGCACAACTGTGTACATTCGTAAATTGTCAAATATAAACCTGTTCGATTGTCACTGAAAGAATGTTTGTACTGAGAAAATATTCTTTCGACACCACGCGATGTTATTGGTGCGAATTTGACATAGTTTATATTTGTTATAATGTTAACACGAGATTAAGTATTGTGTACGCATGGTTATTGAAGTCGGCAATTTCCTACACGTATATTTTTCAATGAAGTGTTTGAAATATGGATTCTCAAGTTTATAGAACTGAACATTTGCATATATCTGCATCAGGCACAAGCCACAATAAAAAGTGGACTGGTCCGAAATCGAATCACTAAACAATTGAATAGTTACCCCGAAAAGAGATCTAACCCACAAAAGACAAATTGTTGAGGAAACGAAAAAAACATTTTATTCTTATTTGAAGGTTAAGCAAAGCATACATACTTGTAGTATTCCATTCTATTTTAATACATTTGAGTCAAACTGTAGGCAAAATAATATATTGCTATTAAATATTAACAAATTAATGCAAAATTGAGTGGAAAAACGATCTATCCCTAAAGAATGGAAAAAATGATCTAACCTACAACTAACTTAAAATGCTATAATAAGAAGTGTAAAGGGCACAATCAATAATGATTCAGTTTCAAATGTTATATTGTCACTTTCACTCAGCTACTTTGAGAATTTTTTTATGAAACATCCGTCCCATTGTCACTCAGTTACTCTAAGATTTTGATAGAATTCAGGAAATTGGGGAGGAATGAACTTGTACATATGCAACAAATCCACTTTCTTTGCTTTCTTTATTGCCATATCTCCATTGTACAGTTGAGGTATAACTGTTGGGAGTGGAATTAGCTTATTACATCGTTTGTGGGTTGCCAAGATTTCATAGGTTTGCCATGGTTGACGAATATTATGGCTTGCTCGAGTCCTGAGTCTATTTGGCTCCTCTTCTGAAAACTGGATCCAAAAGCATGAAGTAATCTTAAATTTAGGATCTCTTTTAAGCATGCCTTCTATGAGTGACAGATCAACAAAATCTTCTGTGTCCATATAGTATGCAGAGAATCCAGGACCAGCATTGACTATCACTTCGACCCACTGTTTAGGGTGATAGACTGTGGATTTTTTCTTTCTTCTCTCTATTAATGCAAAATCCCTGTCACAGGGAAGAAAACTGTGTCCACTAACGAAGAACTTCTGATCAATGGTTGTAAAATATGTATTTCTAATGAGGTAATGATAGAGAGCTAAGCATCGCCAGTTATTATTCTGACCGATGCAACGATCAGACCACACTACTAACCTCTTCTTCTCGCCTGGTTTTAGTGGCTGGAAATGCAGTTGTATGTACTTCAGAATGCACGACGTAACTTCTGAAGAACCTTTTTTAGCCACTGACTCATTCCATACGAAGAAAAAAGGCTGTATCTTCTCCCATGTTATGGATACCCTGATTGTAGGTAGCAAACTGTCTTTGGTAAAATACAGAATGGTGAAGTGTAGGACAGAAGAGTACTTGCTGCATATCCGTACACAGTACCACACATTCAGTGTTCTTCTTTGCAATTTCAACATCATCTTGAAGGGCTCTGTAGGCACCTTCTGCCTTCATATGATGAAGTGTACTCTGTGCAGTAATCTTCTCTCTAGTTCTTCAGTGTCAGCTGTCACGAGTTGGATATACATTTCATCACAATATGCGCAAGAGCCTGATCGTGGTGCAGCAAATCTCAATTTGAATTCACTCCTGAATATATCTCTGTAAATGCTGCTTGAACACTTGACATTAGGATTAGTTTCCTTAAAGAGATCATACATTTTTTCCAAAGAAAGTTCTGAACTTATATAACGCTTCTGAGACACAGATCTGGAATAGTGGCTCTCTTCAGCAGGCATAGACTCAATATGATTTCTTACGAGTTATTTAACATCATATGTAACTGCATGGGGACGATTCAAGTGCTTCCCTCTCATATCAGAAACATCCAAATTATTTTTAATTTTCAACTGAAGTGTTTGCACTCGACGAAAAGAAATGTTAAATACATCAAGTAGAGTTTTCTTACATACGTTGTAAGTTTTGCCATTGGTGCAAAGCTCGTACTTAAACGTTGCATGCCTTCTTGATATGTTTTCCTCAACTTCTCTGCGTTTCACTTCCTCCAGAGTCATACATCCTACTAAAAATCTAGACTGTTCATCATATGTTAGTTTGTAGAAGTTCTGGAATAACTGTTTCTTCATATCAGGAAGAATCTCTCCACACTGATTATGGCAGCGGCATACAGTGATCTAAAAAGTGTGATGATAATGATGATAATAATAATAATAATAATAATAATAACAATAACAATAACAATAATGATTACCTGTATTCTACAAAAATCAACATACAGCTTTCACTTCAAATAAGCGTGAAAGCAAAGTATTTTTGTGAAAGTAATACTATTTTCTCCCTCTTAGTTTTCAACAAAATTTCATATCGGAAATAATGTGTATTCGACAAGACATGTTTTTAAAAATAGTTTCACACGACGTAATGTGTATGTTACGATGTTGCCTAAATGTTTAATGAAATATTACCAATGAATTGGACTACAGATCTGAAAACTAATAAAAAGCAGCTTATAATCAAAATTGCAGTTACATCAGTGTTCCACTCACCATTTCTGACACACATTTTCCCGGCACAAAATGCCCTTTCCTACTCATATATGGCTTCCCAGCATTCCTTAAGGCTTTATTCTTATTATCCTTCCATTCATGAATGTTTATTTTGCGCTTCCGGCCTTTATTTAATTGTTTTTCAGCACTAATACTCACAGCTTGCTTCACAACTTCCGTCATTTTAGTACAGATAGATCACTATTCGCCGAAATACCAATATTGAAACAAAAAAAAACTAACCTTTGAAAGAGAAATTATGTCACTTTACGTCCGCTAGGCGGTGACACATCTTCGATAGATCACTATTCCACTGAAAACTCAACTTTCGATTTTTTGTTGGTAAGATCTCTTTTCGGGGTAACTATTCAATTTCAGATATTCGATGTGTCTTTTAGTGTCACAATGTTCTTGTAAATCACGAAGCTTTTTAACTTTTGTCTAACTTACACACTTTGCATTAGTGGCGGCTGATTGACTGAGGCAAGTGAGGCCGGGCCTCAGTCACTTGGCTTAACTGAAATCAAATTTTGTTTTTATATAATGTATTAGTTATTTGAATGAAGCATATATCGCTGTAGAAGCATTTGAAAACTTTGTGATGTAGATAGACCTGTTTTGCAGTAAAATTTGTTCATGAGGCCAGGATCGCTCGTGCCGGATCTGCTTCTGGATTTTCGTTTGTCTTCGCGGGCTTTTGACGTTGCGCTTTAAACGTTGTAACTGAGGCAAAATTCGTCTGGCCTGGTCAGGTTTCACTCCTTCCAACCATGGGCCGGCCTCAAGGGTAGAGTGGGGTGGGAATAGGGTGACTTGTCTTTCTAAATAGGCCATAAATAACAAACATTCCAGCTCTTTGGCAGGCAGAGACCCACACTATTCTCTCCTCTTATGTCTTAGTTTATGACTTAAGCGAGGGTGTTGTACTATTGTACTTCGTGTAGTGAATCTGGGCCAATGTTCTTATGTATTTAGGGAAAATATAGACAGAAACAAATGCCAGACATAATGCTAGTGTAGTTAATTCATTGTTAGAGTATCCTTTTTCGAGAAGAAATAATATTGAAAGAAAGGAAGTTTTAAATAAAGAGAGAGCCGACCGAGATACCTACGACATCGCTGACAATTTTGCTGACAGATAATCTTAAAACGCGAGTTTCTATTGCATCCTGGTATGGGCAACATAAATGGTTATGTGGTAATGTGATGCAAAATAAACTTCTCTGTTGGCCTTGTTTGTTGCTGTCAAAGGAAAAAAATAAAAAGAAAAGAAAGAAAGGGGAATTTCAATACATAATATGGGATGCTTCATCACACTGAAACTCGCAGCATAACAGCTTATTTGGTGAGTGAAATTATTATTTTTCATTACTAGTAATAATAATAGACTAATAATAATAATAATAATAATAATAATAATAATAATAATAATAATAATAATAATACAGTAATAATGATATTAACAATATAACAACAATAATAATTATCATAAATAAACATTTTCTATCGGAGGCACTTAAACTAGTTGCATCTGGCCTCACCGAGGATTTGGATCACCGGCCGCTACTGCTTTGCATGATAATATACGAGTATCTTCGTCCTAACCTACACTAAAAAATAGTCATTTGAGAACTCTTCAACAAGCACAAGCAAAGTTGCAGATTTCATTGGCGGCATTTTAATACATCTTCACGGTATCTTCACTAGATCACAACTGAACCCCAAACGGAAGGTTTACTTTGTAAACCTAAAATACCCATGCTGCCTCGAATCAACCTATGATAATGTGGTAAAGAATATGAGGGTGTAACAGGTATAAGTGCCGTCCTTTTCACAGTTGTCGGGGACGGTCTACAGCAGTGGTCGTCAGCACTTGCTGAAATGGGTAAAGGGTAAGCGGAGCCGTCCAGTGTGCCCCGTCGTGCAGCAGGAAGAGGTAGAGAGTATGCCAGCTAGCAGCTACGAGTGCAACATAGTGAAATGTGTTCTCCCCGGGTAAGAGACGCTAGTCCCAGTGTGCTCTGTGCTGATGACCGCTGGCCTACAGGATCAAAAAATGTTAATCCAATATATGGTCAAAACTCATAGTTTTCACAGAAAAAAATTCTTTCCTTATATTATTTGCGTTATACTGCTTATATCGTTAGTAAAAATACGAAAACAATTACATCAGTAGGTATATCTAGCAAAGAGTTAATATTAGTTTAAATAAATATTTGTGTGTTCTATTACGTTTTCGTAAAATTAAATAATACCGCATGCTTAAATTTGTTAATATTCTAGCGTGAGAGACGTGGCAACATGTTCAGCAGGTAGTACTCTGCACGTAAGTACGAGTCAGCTGAGTTCAAGCTCCCTGTCCATAGGTCTACTGCCGAGCGGATGGCAGTTCAGTTCAGATATTCGATAAATAACTTACATTGCCATTCACAATTCAGGAATATTATATGTTATTAATTTATGGTGAAAGTCGTTGTAATTCAAGTGTAGCAAGAAGGATGTACTGCCAACGTTTTCCGCCAAGAAGGTTACCAAATCGGCGAACTTTAGTAGCAGTTTCTCAACGATTATTAGAAACTGGGAGTCTCTTACCTCGTTTCCAAAATCACACAACCAGAAATTTCTTTAATAATGATACTGTTTTATGGAAGCGGGAGAGATTAAAATGTTGCATTAGAAAGAAACTTCCTGTGATTGGAGCAATGTGGTTAAATAAAATGGAAATTTACCATTATGGTCTATTAATGAGATTAAACGTTTGTATTTGCTCCTCGTTTTATGTAAACAACAGTTGTCCTGGTCGCCCCTGCATTAGAACAGATCATCTGTTTTGTACCGGCATGTCTATAACCGCTTGAGCTGTACTGTGTACTTGTAAACCCCCTCCTCCCCATCCAGCAACGTTGTCAAACGTCTAATATTATAAACTGTAATAATTAATTAAATACTGCAATTAGAAAAAAATTGTAAGGACATTTTTTTTTCCTTACGACATGAATAATGGTAGTGTGTAAGAGAAGGCCCTATGGCCTTAGCTCTGCCAGTATAAATAAAGAATAATAATAATAATAATAATAATAATAATAATAATAATAATAATATTATTATTATTATTATTATTATTATTATTATCACCATTTTAATTAATGACACTTATAACCCTTACAACCTGTATAATCCGCATCCATTAAACTCTGAATGAACAGAGCTCCCTTCATGTAGCGTATTTCATTGTCCATACGAGCCTTGAGGTACACTGGCGTCCAAACATATCTTACCTATGTGTTCGCGTAGGCTTCCGCGGCTGGTGAACATGGTGTGTGGATAAGCTTCAGGGCTTCTACCGCGTTGTCTTAGTGTTATTGGCTGACGTTTCGACCGCTGTGTTGTGGCCATCTTCAGAGCAGTTGTTGGATAAGGAAATAGTCTGCCAGCTCTTATATATAGTAGTCTCGATGGGGGGAGTACTTGCTGTGATAGATCGTAGGTTCTCCTTCTGGCATCTGATTGGTCCTACGTTGTCCAATCCGGTTGAGGTCTGGATGAAGGGGAGTATTCATATTAAATACTGGCCCTCATAAGGTCCGAAAGAGTGACCTTGATACCGTGCCCGAGAAACCAGGTCTCCACATGTACGCGACCCCCCCCTTTCATCCGGACAACGGGCACGGTATCAAGGTCACTCTTTCGGACCTTATGAGGGCCAGTATTAATATGAATACTCCCCTTCATACAGACCTCAACCGGATTGGACAACGTAGGACCAATCAGATGCCAGAAGGAGAACCTACGACCTATCACAGCAAGTACTCCCCCCCATCGAGACTACTATATATATAAGAGCTGGCAGACTATTTCCTCCGTATGTGATACCTAAGAGGTTACGTCCAATTTCGGCTTCCCCTTCAAAATTTTCTAGAGCTCCTTCAGTGGAGCGTAACCCGGAGTGAGACTATGGCCAACAGGCTTGGAGCTCACATACTTAGTTTGTACAGCCCCCAACCCCTTGCAAGGACGCGTTGCATACCTTTTAAATTTTCCCTCCCAATTCTCTGTCGATTTTTCGATATTGCGACTATTTTCTTATCCAACAACTGCTCTGAAGATGGCCACAACACAGCGGTCGAAACGTCAGCCAGTAACACCAAGACAACGCGGTAGAAGCCCTGAAGCTTATCCACACACCATATCTTACCTATGATTTTATGATCGTGTAAGCGAATTTTCCAACCACGGGATAAGTCAGAACCAAATATATAAAAAAAAAATTGACAAACTTTGAAAGAGTTCCGCTAGTTCTCAATAGGTGGCACCATTATTGGGGCGATTAAAAAAGTGTAATGGGAAATGATTATGTAGATTAAGCATAAATTATTCTCATAATTGACAATATCAGAGGTTTCCAGCTAAACCCAGTGTTGTTTTACAATCAGTAGAGTAGTATGAAAAATTGAATTCTACAATGCGGGTTTATTTATGTAGAGTATTATTGGCAAAACTGACTATTATCTTCGCCATCTATTCATAGAAGTAATAACTAAAGAAGCCACACTTACATCAACAAATTATTGATCACTATCGATTAGTAGGGTCTGGTACCTTTGAATGACAGTGTACATCAGTGAAGTAAATTACTGACGTTGTCCTATAGCCAGTATTCCTTAAACTTGTAGCTGCGTCTAAATAAGGTTTTGGTGACCAAACTTCGGTCCCTAATTATAAGTTTAGGTTATATGTATAGTAATTTATAAAAATTTTAACAAATGAATTCCTGTATCAAGCGGCAGGAAACAATAAAAAGGGAAACAATGAATAAACGTTGAAAGAATGTATGAAATTTAGCTGTTGTCAAGGAGGGAAACAAAACATCGAAAATATGAACGTGAAGGAAAATCTTTACCCTATGGCAATTCAGCTGTTGACCAGACGGGACCAAGCGTGACCCAGTGTATCCATAGATTTTCGGTAATCGCGATTAGCGACTGTAGTCTGTCGCTAGTACAGGGACATCATTTTATTTTTACTTCAATTTTTATTGTACCTGAGTTTTTGAATGTACTTCACTCCCACCCCTTCTACTAATGAAGTTCCAACTGTCCTCCAGACAGAATCAAGATTGCATATAGTAAACAGCACTGAGTGAGTATAGTACGTTCCAGAAATATGTTCGCGTTTTCCAGTGACGAAAGAGCTTTCAATATTGAACCATATTTTCGCACAGGTACTGTTCGTTTGTCTATGTCGCATCCCGATTTCCCCCACCTGAGTCTGTACGCCCCTCTGTAAAAGCTGGGCTGTCTTAGCTCTTTTCTGAAAAGATTAATTTCTGTTAGGAATTGGACGTTTACGTAATATTATACAACTGTTTAAAATAACTTAAATAAAAGGGGCTCGTTAAATAATTAACTGTCACGTGATTTCCACCCTTTCTACGATCCTGCGGCATAACCACTTGGACGGACAGTAGATAGCATGTCTGAGTAATTTTATCTGTGCGGGTCGGGCAGAAGTGAAGATTGAATTTACAGTACGTAAGTACTCTTTTATAGAGTAGGTGCAGAATTATTTCAACATGAGTTACTAGTACGAAGGACGAAACTGGCAATTAGAATTACGTAGATGCAATAGTCTATAGTGCGATAATATGCACAAAAGAACTGAAGCCTGTATCGAAATGAAAGGCCACCATTTTCAAAAATGTGTTTAGATATCCATATTATGATTATTTTTCAATTGAACTCTATTCTCTATATTGTACGCTAATATGCTGTAGACAGTATAATATACACTGCATAATGAATACGTTCGCATGGATAACTCAGTTTGTGAGTAAAAATACTTATTCTTAATACAGTATTGTATTTTGATTAAACAAAAACCTAATGAAAATTATCGAACTCAAAATTGCGATATTTCCTAGTTTACATAAATGGACGAACTACTTTTCTTCCCTCCTGTGATGTGTTTGTGTTTTACGCCAGTATCATTGAACTCCAGTCGTGGAAGGGGGCAGCGAACGGTGTTTCCGGTTCTGTAAAGGTATAGCCAGATTAATATTAAAAATGTTATTAAAAATAAAATGATGTCCCTGTATAACTGTTATTAGTAGACTAAGGCGACTTGAGTCCTACAGCCAGCACGCCGCTTGTACTGCTAATGGAAAACAGACGTTCTTAAAATCCCGGATATATCCTACATTTTATCCTTGTCAGGCGTCAGGGTAAATTTCTGAAAAACCTTGAATGTTCAACATTTTGAGAAATAAACATTCATTAGTAAAGTTTTAAAAAGTATTAAGAACGGAATTAGCCGCAACTCACTAGGCAACATGGCTTCCATCAGAAATCATATTCATTCAACAGCCTTTGCTATCATGGCAGCAGATAAAAGATATCGCAGCAGTGCAATGGCTCTCCGAATGGACAGAAATACAAACACTGCATTGGTTCATTCATTTTTGACCGTCGCAGAATGCTGAAACACGAGTACTGGTTCAGTAATTGTAACACGTGCGTCAAAGATGTCGAAAACAAAAATGTAAATTTAGTGATGCCTCAGCGAAGAATTATACGTGTTTACAGCAGGCAGAATGAACACGAAGCACTGTGCCTTATTTGTCCTCCAGGAATATTTGTCCTATTAGTTACATTACAAAGTTTATAAACTAATTATTATGTTTCGGTGTTAATCGAGTCACGTGGGATGCCGTATTACTACGATAATTATCTGAAATATTTCTAGAAAAGCACGACAGATAATAATCACATGAGATTAAATCTACAGAGTGCTCTAAAATTCCCCTTACAAACTTCTAGGACTGTTAAGGGAACTGAGTAGATAATATTTTGAATTGGAACCCATGTCCGGAAACGTACCGTTTCCGTGCTACAGACGTTTGAAAACATGTTTTAACGCGACCACTTTTACAAGTAATTTATTTTATTATGAGGCGTGACCCAGTACATCACTTGCTTTACAATTCAACTCATTAATAACCAAAGAAACAAAATGGAAACTGAATCATTTGTCACAAACACTTTTGTTTACAGTTCAACTTACACTGTTTTTGTCCTTTTCAAATTATGGTTAACATTCAAGTCCACTACAAATGCGGTTCGATGTGGCGACCACCAACTTCGTTGCACGCATTGTACCTACGAATGATGTTTTGGTAAACGCGCTCTATCACAGCTGGTGTATCTGGAATCTCTCCTGTAGCGACCACAACTCGTGCCACCAGATCTTCTGCTGTCTCTACAGGAGTCTCACAAACCAAACTCTTCATACGACCCCAGAGGAAAAAAGTCCAATGGAGTCAAATCCGGTGATCTTGGAGGAATCCCTGGATATGCGTGGCATGAGGGCTTTCGTCTGCCCAGACATGGCTGTTTCGTGAATTGAGTACACAATCCCTAGTAAATGTACATTCATCTGTGAAGAGAATGCGCCTTGGAAATAGGGGCTCGTTGATGCAGCGTTGCAGAAACCACATACAGAACTGAACGCGTGGAGCAAAATCGGCTGGCAGTAGTAAATGTATCCTTTGGAGGTGATATGCATGTAGTTGTTGTTCATGCAGAACATTCCAGACGGTGCTGGGAGCAACATCCATTACACGCGCAATTGCTCGTGTACTCGTTGACGGGTTCCCTTCAAGTTGATGCAGTACGGCCTCTTCCAATTCGGGAGTGCGGCGTCTTCTTGGAGCACCACAGTCATTCCTGCTGGCGGTGAAGGTACCCCTTTCTCGAAGCCGTTGCGTAATTATGGCGAAAAGGGTCTGCGATGGAGTCGGACGTTGTGGATAACGATCTCGATAAAGGCGACGGGCAGCTCTTCCATTACCTCGAGCTTCTCCATACAGAAGGATCATGCCGGTGTATTCTGCAAAAGTGTACTGAACCATGTTGCTCTAACACTGAAAGACACGTGAATGAGACTCGAACTAGCTCCGAGAGGTAGGATAAACGTCAATTGACATCACATGATCTGACGTAAGCACCCCTCATCATGTAACGCTGCAGGCGGACGAATCGCGAAGCCATTACTTGTTGAGACACGTGACGTACGTTCTGACAGTGCTTGCTTTCAAACGGCTGTAGC
Organism: Periplaneta americana; assembly: GCF_040183065.1. Lineage (NCBI taxonomy): Eukaryota > Metazoa > Arthropoda > Insecta > Blattodea > Blattidae > Periplaneta > Periplaneta americana. The sequence goes on along the minus strand of NC_091118.1, from coordinate 35,277,648 downwards.
ACGGAAACGGTACGTTTCAGGACATGGGTTCCAATTCAAAATATTATCTACTCAGTCCCCTTAACAAGTCACAGAAGTTTGTAAGGGGAATTTTAGAGCACCCTGTATATGATATTCTAGACATTTCATGTCAGAGGTGAAAAAACATAAAGCGGCAAAACATTGTAAATTTTCTAGCTACATAATGGTTTATTGAAATAGGGTATTGCGAAAGTACGTCGTTATTTTATTTATTTTTGGTACAAGTAACATTTCTATAGTATTTATTTATTTTCCCTTGTATCATGAATAAAACCACGTATGCTTTTAATTTTTTTACAGTTATAAGTAATTATATGCAAGTACTTACGCGGTATTCTGAAAATCAAATAAAATACCATTTCGGATTCCGTAATAAATTACGTACATCAATACACTGCTCTTGACAATATGGACTTACTTTTGTATCAATTAATATCGAAAATGTACACGTGATAACGAAACCAAAGCAGTAAAACGTCAAACGTCAAGCCTTATTTCGCCTCCGCCCGCCTCCACTCAGCGTTGCCAAACGTATCCATGCTCCGACTTGTAACTGAACATGGCTCTGACAGTATTGTCGTACCATCGGATCTATGCCCCTTCAGCGCTGTCGTCGTTTTTGGAAAAGTTAACGCCTCTACTCACCCCATTCCACCCGTTTCTCTCCCACTACGTCAAACAGCAGGCCACGAACCTTGCCGAATAGGGATGTTGCCAATCTTCCGTCAAACAATGTCATGTCTCTTGAATATTGCTTATAAAACTGTAAGGTTAATTATTACTTATTCATAATTTAATTGAAGTAGGTCTAATGACGCTGATTGACTTATGCAAAATGCTATTACTTGCGTAATAATATTTCTTTCACCACTCCGTGCTACAGTATTCATGTTGAGTTGACAACACTGGACTGCAAGTGCAAATAAACTGTCCCGCAAGAAGGCTCAAAATTGCTTAGTAGTGGGGGAGAGAAAGAGAGAGGGATAGAAAAGAGAGAAATAGGAATACAGGGAGAGAAATGAATTGCCGAGGCTGAAAAGGAATTAAGGTTCAGTTCGCATATCTTACGGGGGCACAGAACCGATGGTCGGACTATAGCTTAGTTATATTCCCAATTAAGTGGACATTGTAAGAATGGTCCTTAGTTGACTTCTTCAGCTACATGTACGACCACACTGTCCTTATTAACTTATACTAAATACAAAGAGAACCAATATTTTAACGAAAAATATTTTCAAGATAACATGGTGAATTTTTCATGAGTTCTCTCTTGGCGCTTGAAGATGTTGCAATAGTAAAGACTTTTTTTGTTAAATTTATTTATACACGCTTTAACACGTGTGATCACATCGTATGTTAGAACCTTTGGCTGTATCAGTAAGCCCGTTTTTAGTATTGTTGAGTTCCTGTTTCTAATGCCGAGTGCTATAGATAGCTTGCATTCCACTTATTTTACATTTTGATGAATGTTTATGACATTGGTGATTAAGGCGGTGATCAATCATGGCATATAAATTTCCAATCCAGTATTTGCCTTTGTGACTGAAAGAAGCCATGAAAAACCCCAATCAGATCAGGCGGCGACTGGTTTTGAACCCGGTATCTCTCGAATGCGAGTCTCAGACGTTACTCGCTCGGTAGTAAAATCTTTTCAAAGAGAATGTGAAATAGGAATATTTACTATCCTGAAATAAGTCGCCTGTATTATTCCAGGACACATGCGTCAATATAGGCTAAAATCTGTGCGATCATTGATGCCAACACATAATATGATACAGGCCTAGGTACTTCTCTGTTTACATTACACTTTCAGGGTGTCCTGTCATGACGTGTTATGAAACCTGAAAATTCATAGACCTATAAAATTCTGAAAAAAGAAAAGTAATTTCTTCCTACGCTTCTCTCAGTTCCTACGTGGAGTTTATTATAGCTAAATGCTACAAACATTTACTTTTCCTAACGAAAGTCATTATTGACCTCGATGTACTATTTTCGACACTCCGATACACAAAATACTTAGGGGTAACGAGAAATGGTCCCGATGCTCTTACGAAGTTTTCTTCTTCATTTATTTGTTTGTTTATATGTTTCTTTCGTCCTATTGTCTCCTTTCTTTCTTTCTTTTTATCATTCCGTTTCATCGATGGATTAGACTTCCACTATATCATAGCTTATGGGATCGTGTATACATCCATTTTGGTCCCTGTTTTACATAATTATGTGTTATATTTTCATCATTCAAAATTATTTTATAAATAGTATGAGGTAAAATAATCTTACCTTCTGGTACACTAAAAATTTTAACAACCCCAGTCATGTTATTGAGAAATCCCTCACTAGCAGTCAAGAACTTTTAGAGAAAATGACATATTGTGAATGGTTTAATATTTCAACCGTCCTCCCAAAAATACTCAGGTGTAAGACGTTTGAATAATGTCCACTCATTTCCTAATGTTTACAAATGCAATAACTTTATAACCTTATAAACAAGATTCCAACGCTATTTTTGTACGGCAGCATTATAACAAAAATTAATAGAGACGGGGGAATAGGTAAATAAGATATCAAATTTGTAATCAGTTGCTCTGAAACAAGAGCCTGTATATATAGCATTGTTTCGTTTCTTGACTTCAACTTCGTTCCTAAATATGGAAATCAGTTTACCAGCAGATATTTTAGAAGCTTATGAAGCAAAATTGCGTTTAATTCTCCAAGAAATCTCGTGAGAGCTATGAGAGAGAGCAGGAGAGATCGATTAAATATTTGGAGAGCAAGAAAAAAGAAAGCATTCACAAACAATGTGTCTAGCATTCGAGTAACTAATGGAACAGATCAGTTGATTAAAATTTTACACTTCATTCGGTGTGTAATTTATTTTATCCGCTTTGATTATGTAATGTGGACTTCACATCACTAATAAAAAGTTTGTAAACATATTCATTACGTAACTAGTTAGGTAATTATACTTCTATTACGGAAACTAGTTAGGTAATGATACTACATTTTTCTTGAAACGCAAATCTTCAAATTTTTTTATATTCCACATAACTTACGCGAGATTTTGATGGTACTAAACATTCAATTGCAGAAGTTGCAGCATTTTCAATATCTTAATCCACGTTTGAACTAATTTTAAGAATGTTTATTTTCTCCTAGTACTGCTGTTCTTCTGTTATAAACAAATGCCTATCGTATTCAAAACTAATAAAGCAAACATAAACGAATCGCCTCTCGCAGGAAGAAACTAATGATAATACAATCGCCTCTCCACGAAAGACATGTTCAAAACTAATAAAAATTATACAATTACTTTTATAAAAAATTAATTTTTATCAAAGTGGATAAAACGTTGTACGATATCGTAATTCCATATTGCAATACTCGACTGGTCATCAAACTCTCCAACGACCTGGTTTGACAACTTTACAATCTCGCATTGTAAAGAAACGTTACGACACTCACATCGTAAATAACTTACTTACTTACAAATGGCTTTTAAGGAACCCGGAGGTTCATTGCCGCCCTCACATAAGCCCGCCATTGGTCCCTATCCTGAGCAAGATTAATCCAGTCTCTACCATCATATCCCACCTCCACATCGTAAATAACTACTATCACACAAAGGCTAATTGGGGTTTCCCGATCTCTGATCCGGTCAAAAACCCTGACAGAACTGATATTTAATCCTTGTGGTAAATTTCGGTGAAGTCCGGAGGGCCGAATTGGTCAAATCCACTCTCCTCACCTTCACGCTGGGGCTCCTTGGGATCTTTTAAGATGCGAAAGAGAGAGCGGTGTGCGGAATGTAACGGGAAGTTACCGCATTTATCCTTCCCAAGAAAAACTGCAAAGAGTTCGGGGCAGAAGAAGATGTCAGATGATAGAAAACTTTAAGTTATGTGGATCATATGCGGAGATTGAGAAGAAAGGCAGAAAATAGGAAAGAGTGGAGAATGCTGGGTTTGCTATGAAATACCTTCCCATGTATGTATTTATGTATGTATGTATGTATATCAGAACAAGTCAGTAGATTAAATCTTACATTTCATTTTTAAGTTTAATTTTAATATTCAGAAGTATTACGTTATTGATCCTAGCACTACTAAAGTGCGATTTGTCACGTGGGTGGCTAAGTGGAGGGAAAAAATTTCCCGCGTTCTGTTTTGATTTTCTGATAAACTAGGACTATGTTTCTACACAATTTTCTATATCAGGAATATGCTAAAAGACATAACAAGAGTTTATGAAAATATTCTTATAAAAACTTATATTTCTCATATTTGGCAATTTAGACTTCAGAATTTTCTGTACTACGTAATCAGTAAAAACATATTATTACAAACCACAAATAACAAAAAAATAACAATGACAACATAATTTGAATTAAATTTGTATATTCAGCGGTATCAACAATCAAACAATATATCCTAATCTAATTACTGAGGAATACATTCAGACAGAAAACTGTCACATCCATGTGTAAGGAGGGGGGGCAAAAATTGCCGCACTATAAATAAAGATTATAGGCAGATTTAAATAATTCATAAAAATTATAAATCCATGTCATTACGACATGTAATGTCGTGTCGTATGTACTTGAGATATTAATCTACAACTACCTAAAATCTTCCTTCTTCAATTCAACAATTATATACACAAAAACAAGTAGGCCTACTGCGGGCAATTTCAGATCCTCCCTTAACAATGCTATGGTTAATAACATATAATTTATTTTCATTTCGAAATTTTTGTTTTAATTAATATCAATATTATAAAGTACAATTTTTATAAATACCAACTAGTCAATAGCGCAATTGTTATGACAATTTTATTGCACGCATGCCATAATAATATGGTATTTCATGAACGACTTTGGGCAAATGTACTGAATATTTATAATGGATTATAATTCATTTAAACGTACTAATTCCTTATCTGCTTCAAAATAAATAAAGTAAATAATCTATACGAATAATAAATCTGTAGCCGAAATTTTTCTGGTAATTTTCGATTTTCCAAAAATAATTGGTCCTAACATATATAATTAACCACCCTGAAACCGAAAATCACTTTTTTGAAATTTCTGTTTGTATGTCTGTCTGTCTGTATGTTTGTTACCTTTTCACGCGATAATGGCTGAACCGATTTTGATGAAAATTGGAATATAAATTAAGTTCGTTGTAATTTAGATTATAGGCTATATGGCATTCAAAATAAGTTATTTAAACGGGTGTTATAAAGGGGCCTGAATTAAATAAATCGAAATATCTCGCTTATTATTGATTTTTGTGAAATATGCTACATAACAAAAGTTTCTTTAAAAATTATTTTTGATAAATTTTATCCTTTGAAAATTTTTGATAGGACTTATATTTAATGAGATAAATGAGTTTTAAAATTAAAATAACTGCCATCTAAGGCGGTTTATTGAAATAAAAAACAAATGACTTCGTCTATAAGGGGCCTTGGACACAACAATCGAAAGCTATGAAACATAGCCTACAGACAATGTTTCTATGTTTGTATGAAGTAATATCGGAAGTTAAATTAACCGATTTGTATAATTAATTATTATTTCATCATTGGAAAGTGTAGTTTCTCTGGATGGACATAATGCTATAATGTTATTACAGTAACTTGTGAGTGAATTGAGCACAGGTAAGATTAAAATAGCTTCTTATGCACAGAAAACTTGATAGGTTATTCTGTATATTCACTTCCTGTATTTCTTATAATAATGTTTATGAACATATTTATTTTTATCTCAGAGAATTAACGAACAACGAGAGTGTATTGATTTAGTATGCAGTAATAGTACGTTAGCTTAGCAATCCATTATTTTATAATTCATATTTTAACTATGCTCAATTGAATCGTGTTAAAATACATAAAATACATATGCAATAAATGCAATGCAAAAAATTGGGTAATGAGCCAAGCAGATTATGTTGCGCTGTTGTAAAAGTTGTTCCTCCTGAAATTCAAGAGCTCTCACAACAAATTAAAAACTTTCTAATTCGAGTACATCCGTTATCAACACATTTTTTTTCATAATATAATATAATGTAATATAATATAAACATAATAATAAATCTGTAGCCAAAATTTTTCTGTTAATTTTCGCTTTTTCAAAAATAATTGGTAATGACAATTAAGAAACATGTTAAAGGAATTGTCATTGCACCAAATGAGTGGTCTCTGGATCAAAATGACCGCATTTTAAATACAATTTAAATTAAGTAACATATTAAACGATTTATCCTTCTATCAAACACGAATGTTCCCTGGATCAAATGTCCTATTTTAATTATGTAATTACTTTATATTTATTTCTAACGGGTGCAGCGGAGCGCACAGGTACGGCTAGTAATAATAATAATAATAATAATAATAATAATAATAATATTAATAATAATAAATACTAAATAAATGTATAGGAGAAATACAGTAAATAAATAAATAGATAGATAAATAAATAAATAAGCAAGGTACATAGATAGTTAAACTTTATTATCAAACGCATGAAAATTGGATAGCCATGGTCAAAAGCATACATACATTAAAATATAATACAGACAATGGAATGTTATTTCATTATTTAATATTTAAAAGGGCCACACGTACGTCCACTAAACTGTGAGTACACAATTGTATTAACAACTTCTTAATGTATTTCCTGAATTCAATTATGTTATTTCCATCTTATACATCAGCTGGTAAACTATTATAATATATATCTTTATACGAAAAACCTTACAAATTCTAATTTTATTAAGGTGGTATACCGGAATACTTAAACTATTTTTGTTACGAGTTTCATAAGTATGAAAATCACTATTTTGTTCTAAATAAATAAATAAATAAATAAAATAAACAAAAATAATTAAATAGATATTATCTGGTTAGTATACGGACGTCCAAATTGAAGTCATTAATGTTGCAAGTTGAGGTTACTTACCTAGTGGCGAAGAATTTAATGAGGTCGTCACAACCAAATGCGCACTTTCAAGAAATATCATTTTAACTAGCCAGATACAGATATCTGGGTAGTTAAAATTTTAACTACCCAGATATAGATATTTGGGTAGTTAAAATATATCTTGTATGGCAATGTATGAAAATATCATGTTCCGATTACACTTTTCAATTAGTTTTCCCACAGGTGATAAAGAAAATTTATTATAATTTTTAAAGGTATAAACCAGTGTAAGGACAAAGACCTACCCACACTATCTGCTCTATGACGCAATAACCTGGCCTTGAGTGAGTTTCAGATTTGTATAAAATACCGTGTGGATCAAATCAACGCAAAGTTCTCTGGAAGATCTAGCCTATAGCTCAGAAGTACTGTAGACTGCAATACGTCATGCTTGGTAAGACAAGTTGATTTCAGTTTCTGAATTCAAATATTCGTAGTTATGGTATACAAACTTTTTCAATCAGTTGTGTAGAACATCAAAGATTAAAAAAAAAATTAATTAGGGGACTTCGGTTCCAGGATTAACGTAAAACAATGTTGAATATTAGGTTTTGTGTTAAAACAGCTTGTCTTGACAATAAACTTATATCTTTATCAAAACCTGACATATTATTTATTTACATAACCTATAGTATTTATGTTTTTCATGAGTTACATCTGTGAGTTCAGGAGGACCGTGAATTGGTTGTACAGGGACATCATTTTATTTTTACTTGCATTTTTATTGTACCTGCATTTCTGAATGTACTTCACTCTCACCCCTTCACTAATGTCCTTGCTCCCGTCAGACACACAAACTTACGGCCGCTGTTGCATTCGAAGTCTTCAAGCAGTGAAGTAAACACTGCAGTGTATAGTGTGTTTCATAAATATGATTGCGTTTTCTATAGAAGAAAGAATCTATATTAATAATATCGTACTAAAAAATTATATTCAAGAAACGATAAATTCAATTTCAGAGAATATGCTTCAAAATGTTTTTAATAATATGTGTACTGAATTGAAGCCTGCATTGTAATGAACGGCAACCATTTTCAGCAACTTGTTTAAAAATTCAGATTAGCTTTTTTTGAATTGAGGTGGATAGAAGTAAAGGAATGCTAGTGACATTTGTATAACATGAGTTAAGTGCATCCAGTGTAAGCAAAAGTATCTAAAATTTTAGTGGCAAAGGGATATTTTAATCGCATCACACATTAAAATTTAAATAAAAAATTTCACCGATTTTACGAAAGCTTAAATATTTAAACCCCATTTTCTCCAAAGTAACTTAAGTGCACTTACAGCCCTTTACTTATGACCCCCTCAATTTAGATGCACTCTCTATATTGTATGATAACATCAATAATTAATATGCTAAATAAAGTAGACATTACATAACGAACATAGCCGCCTGAAAAGTTGAGTTTTTGAAAAAAAAAAATGTTACTACTCTACTGTATTTTGATAAATTCCGTAAAAGTGATGATCAAACTGAAAATCGTAATATCGTATTTCCCTACAACATAAATGGATACACTACTTTTCTCTCCTCCTATACCTAGTAAAATGATTTGTTTACATATTGCACTAGTAACATCAAACTCCTGTAATGGAAGGGGGCAACAGTGTTTCCGAGTATAGCCAGGTTAATGTTAAAAATGTTGGTAAAAATAAAGTGATGTCCCTGTACTTAAGATGTTCGTATGGTAGCTGAAGTATGAAACACAATCCATACAGGATAACGTGTCCATATTGCGGCCAAATACATTTCCATGCAAGAATTAGATCTAGTTGTTCCTTGGTCGAGATCAGAAAGGAAGCAAGTTCAAAGGTACCTTTCATACACTGACCCGGTTCTGCACAATAATAATAATAATAATAATAATAATAATAATAATAATAATCATCATCATCATCATCCTTGCATGTATTGGGCCTAGTGGCCCGTTACGATCTCTTGCCAACGCTTGAACGGTCTGCCCAAGGATCTCTTGCCCACAGGATGGTAATTTAAAATTTGGCGTGGAATTCTAGAACGAGGCATTCTGATGACATGTGATCTCCAGTTTTGTCTGTATTTCTGTAGGTATTCCGTAATCGGTTCAATCTGCAGATCCTTCATAATGTCAAAATTTTTAATGTGATCCATTCTCGTGTATCCCGCTGTACGACGCATAAATCTCATTTCTGCCGCCGTTAATCTTAGTGAATCAATATTACGAATCGTCCACGCTTCACTACCAAAACAGAGTATAGGTCTGGCCAATGTTTTATAAATTCTGGTGCGCGTGTGTTTTTGTACCAAGGTTGGTTTGAATATCTGATTAATTATCCCCATTGCTCTGTTGAATTTAATAATTTTCTCATTCAAATCCTTTTCTTCTTCATATGAAATTTGGTAACCGAGTTAACTAAAATTTTTGACTCGTTCGAGATCTTATTATTGATGCATATTTTGCTACGGACTGGTTCCTTTCCTAAAAAGCCATCACTTTAGATTTGTCAGTTGAAATTTCCATATTGAAACTTTCTGCCATTTGATTAAAGTTGTAAACCAAACGTTGTAAATTATCTTCTGAAATTGCCATAAACACAATATCATCAGCAAATAATAAGGTATCTATTTGGGACAAACGACTTATCGGTATACTTCCATGTGGTTTCAATCTCCATTCCTTAATAATGTGATTCATACATATTATAAATAATAGAGGAGATAAACTACAACCCTGTCTCACTCCTTGATTTATTCGTTTCCGTTCTGAATATTTGTTTTCAATCCTAACCTGTATATGATTATTATTATAAATATTGTAAATAGCTGTTATTAATTGATTTGGAATACCATCATGTGCTAAAATATTCAATAATTTGTTTCTGTCTACTCTGTCGAAGGCTTTCTTCATATCAATAAATGCCAGGTGGGTTTCAATATTAAATTCTCTATGTTTTTCGATCAAAAGCTTTAGTGTAAAATATCCATCTGATAATAATAATAATAATAATAATAATAATAATAATAATAATAATAATAATAATAATAATAATAATAATAATAATTAGCGGAAAGCGCGAAACTTCACCAGAAAGTAAAGAAGATCTAGAAATTTATATGAACAAAAACTTAAGTTTGAATACACAGATCACACACACATGTAAAAGAATTTCTATGAAAATTAACACACTGAAAAGTATCCGAAATTTCCTTGGATTGGCACTTGAGAAGAATCAAGTACAGTCGCTCTTGATGCTTCATTTTGATTATTATGATACTCTCTCTTCACTGATCTTAACATGAAACTGACAGAAAGAATGTAGCGTGGTCATATTGCACTGAGTCCTTCTCTTCAATATTTTTCAGAACTCTCATCCTAGGTATTAGCTTCTCATTTTCAGAATTAGTCCTCATATTATGAAATATATTCTCGTTCATAACGCATGATCACACTCTTCATTCCTAAACATAGAAAGTTCTTGTGGTTATCTTTCACCGTTTCTGCAGCTATCTCTGGAACTCTCTACTACAGCATGTTTGAGACTGTAAGACATTATAAAGTAACAATATACAGGGTGAACCAGAAGTCTACAGACAAATTTTCACAGGTTGTTCAAGGATGTTGGCTGAGTGTTTTGTTATAAGGAACCTATGGTCTCCGGTTACTTATTAGTGAGTAATGTATTGTTGATGTGTTTACTTGTAGCATGTCGTTTGGACGGTGATAAGAGGAATTCTGATTGATTACAAGAAAAATTTTAAAAGATAATCAACGAAGTTGTGAAGTAGCCTATGTACTGTAATACAAACGATACAAAAATTACATGAGTAATGAAACAAACCGTAGAGCAAAACTCATACTTGTTTGTTAAATACTTCACTGTACAGCACACTATGTACTCTCCACTTCGTTTAAAGCAGCTAATCAAAATGTCAACCTCCATGATTTCTATAAACTGTACAGCGAAGCACCATGGACTATTGCAAACGCTCTAGCATCTAAGGCCGATTGGCGCACCTTTTCAGCCCTGCGAGAATCCTTGCAACCAGATCCATTTCAGTGTCGATTGGAATCTGAGATATCTTTTTGTGAGAGTGAGTTCATAATCACGAGACAGATCGAAGCAGATAACTTTCTGCGGCAGTGAGTACAAAAACATCACGAGTTAGATCGAAACAGATAACGTTCTGCGAGAGTGAGTTCATAAACAACCACGAGATAGTTCGAAGCAGATAGATAACTTTCTTGTGGGAGTGAATTCATAATCATCACGAGACAGATCGAAACAGGCGGATAACTTTGTGCGGGAGTGAGTTCATAAACAACACGGGACTGACCTCATGGTTACTAACTTGGATATTACCCTCGTTAGGACAGAGTTTATATGCAGTTTTCCTACAATTATTATTATTATTATTATTATTATTATTATTATTATTATTATTATTACCATTATATTATTATCATTAGTAAAAATATTTATTCACACAAACCACGAAAACCAATAGCGGTAACTAGTCCAACTTAAACAGTATAATGGAGGTTTTAAATTTTATTATAAGCATGACAACATTTGGAAAGTTGGAAATATATTTAAATATAGAGTTATGGAGGTGATATTCCAGGGATGTCAAGGTCAGAAGCACGTACTCGATTCTTCGTGCTATAAAGCACTGAGTAGTTGGAATGAATCTATTCTGCAGGCAGTAGCGGTGATTAAGAAGGGGTGAGCAAAATTAACTCTATTGGCCTACCACTGCGTGATGAATTAAACTGCTTTTAAGCGATAGATATTGTGTTACATTCATATAAGACAACAAGAAGTCAAGGTATGTTTTGCAGCATGTACCTTTCTAATAAATGAAATTAATTATAAAATGGTAGAATTTAATAATAAACAGATTCTTCTTAACTTATACAGTTTCAGATAATAACTAGGATCGAAGTAATTGTTATATAGTTATCGAATAATGCAATTAGCACATAAACGCTGCGTTTGTGTTTTAAACTAATAAAAAAGGAAAAGAAATCACAGGACATTCTGGATATGGTAAAATGCAATAATAAGGCTACAACAAATAATAAACATACGTATATTCTCTTTAACTTAAGCAGTTTTAGACAATAAGGTCTATCTAATTAATTGCTATGTAACTATTACATAATCATAATTATTACATGAAAATAACACTTCTAGAAACAAATGTAATTTCTGAATTGTCGCCTAACTCAGAAGTGTATTTTTTGCTTTTTACCGACACCAGCCTTCTTAGATTGGGCGCATATTATCATATGATAATCCTCATTAGAGTCTTGGTTTTTTAGGTTTACAGTGAGAAAAATTGCTCACATACGTACGTACTGCCAAATATAAAAATATAAAAATAAACTGCGCCACAAATCATACCCCCGAATATAGTATATCAGGATTTAAAGCTATGTAAAACGTGAGAAGAACTGTAAGATCATAAAGTGTATTTGCTGCTGCATCATTGACGAAGTCCTGAATTGGCAAACATCCCAAGTGCATTGAAGTATTTTTTTTTTTCAGGACAGCAAAGAAACTATATATTATAGGTTTGCAATATAAGAATACCTATTGTATAATTAAGAAACACAGGCCTAGACACGGACTTGGGATATTCTTTTTTACAGGATTGTAGTCTATGCGAAACACATGTCAGGCAAAAAAAAAAAAATCGAATTCGATGAGAATATTATTTTGTATTATTTTTTTGGTAGTGATATCAATTCTGTATTTTTCTATTTTAGGCTTTCTTTTATTTATTTTATATTCATTTTGAGTTCGTGGTACAATACCACGTTTTTGTTATAACAAATTGATGTATTTGGCTTGGAAAGGATTTTTAGTACATTTTTGTTGTACCTTGTGTATCAGGGTTTATTAAATTATGTTATAAATTTTTTGTTTCCCGATTTTGAAGGATCTAATAGTGCAATTTCTACATCAAAGATTAGGAAGATTACTGCGATTAAGAAGAATCGTAGTGAGAATGGTAATCGTAACAAGTCTACGCTATTAGCAACATACCCTTTTGTTTGTACTTCATCCTTTAAACTAAATGCAATACACTGAGAAAGAAGCTCTACACACATGTACATATATATTTACTACTATTTAATGTCAATAAAAACACACAATATGAATATATCATTCTGTAGATCAACTAATAATTTCAGGCGTTTGATACTGCATTTCTTTGTAACTAAATAATTTCCAGATACCAAACAAAAAGCATCACCTCATCTTTCACTCACATACGAAGTCAAGAGTCCAGTCAGCCTGAAAGTTACTGAACGACTTCATCGTCAATGTGTAATGTACAACCCTTGTGTTCACCAGTGATTTGTACCTGCGTGCCCTACGTGCTCTGAGACACGTTTGCGCTCTCGTTGACATCATTGTGATATTCAATAAAATGTAAATTTATTAGATGTACTCTATCGTGAGAAAACTGATGTTTATTATATCTGGGTTTATTTATAATTAGGTTACCGTGTTCCTCATTGATTTGTGGAAACAATTAGGAATCACTAGCCACAGTACACAATAAAATAGGCAATTGCAATCGACAATGGCTCTGTTTGGCTGCAATTCAACGGCTTCTTACACGTCATTGGCGAATTGGTGCTTGGGCGAAATAGTCAATGAAACAATATTATTCACAGGAAAACCAATGTTTTTTTTTTCTCATTGTATGGAAAGATATGTTTTCAGTATTCCTGATATATTGGAAAATTGGCCTTTGCTAAGTCGTCTGACTGTGGACAACGATGTCTCCTGTTTTGATAGAATTTTTTCACATTCATTAACTACATATCAATATGCCTCGAGATTATACATTGCATGAATACTTACAATGTGTGAAATTTCTTTACAGGTGCGAGAGTATCACTCCTGATTTTGTTCTTGTCGAGTTTCTATCGAGATTTGGAAACGAAAGATGTAAAATGTGACATTGGAGCACCTCCCAAGAAAGATTTCTTTCTCGAAAATGTACGTAGAACGCCGTTGTAATCAATTTATCTAATTTAACGAACCTGAAACAAACAGTTTTAAAAGTATGTAGGATTTGAGGCTTTCTCAGCGTTGGTTCGCTAATATGTTTTCGCGGGATATCAGCCGAGTTAAAATTTTGGAATGTTCCAAGCTTTCAACTGCTATCTTTGCAGTCATCTTCAGAGATGCTGCAGAGATAACAGTTGAATGCTTGGAACATTCCAAAATTTTAACTCGGCTGATATCCCGCGAAAACACATTAGCGAGTTTTAAAAGTATCCTTAGCCTTGGTAACTTTTTCCTGTAGATAGGCTATATGTCCCCTATTAGAAATATTCTCTTGTGTTCTCCGCCCAAAGACAATTCATATTAAAAATGTCGGCAGGAAATGCCTTCGCATCAGTTTTTTCGGAACAAGGAAGGAATAATATTGTAATAATAACGTAGAACATGATAGATCTGTGATGGGAGCATATTATTCTTCATTATTAACTTAGCTTCCAGAAATATTGTTGAGGAACTTCGTGATAAAATTTAAAAAAATTATCACCCGTTCACAAGGCCCTCACTCAAATGCAGAAAATTTATGAGGTTGACTTTGAATTGATTGATCAACCGCCATATTCCCCTCAACCCACCAGCTCAGTCTATTATTTATAGTAGTGTGCAAATAAATGAGAACATCCTCTTAGGGCTGATTTCACCAACATGTTATTAATTCACAATTAACTAATTGTAATTTCACATAAATACGAAAACATATTACTATATAATTAGTTTGCACTTCATGAAACTAATAGGCATTTAAAACAAAGTCAATGAATTTAATTCTCAATTAAGTGATCACAGCCTTCGAAATCATAGCAAAATAATAATTTCGAAGGCCATATACCTTGTTAATGTAAGCAATGACGTTTATAGTGAGAACATTTGTTATATTACGAAGTTAAAATGATGTCATAAACAGAGGTAACTTCACTAGTTACTTATCAGATAAGTTCGTATAAGTTATCTTTTTGGCACGAGTGTAAAGCTTTACCTCGTTTCACAAACGTTACACTTGTGCCAAACAAATAACTTTACGAAGTATTTCATACAATGTATTTTTCTACTACATCTCTGGAACCTAAAAATGATCAATCTTACCAGACAATATGTGTAGACTATTCCAAACTTCAATAATAATAATCTCATCAGCAAAGCTCACTTTGCAAATCCACTGAATCTATTAACTCTCAGACCTTGCATATCGCGCTGGAACTCTCTAAGGCCCAATTGTATAAACCCCCTGACTAAAGATAAACTTTGATCGAAGATCGGAAAGTGAACCGAGTTCAGACACTGCGATCAAATTACCTTGGTTCAAATGCAATCTAAGTTCACGTGAAAAGAATTTGGCAACATCGCATAAACAGGTGAAATACGTGATGCACGGACCAAGTTATACAGGTTTGTTCAGTGTTGCCAATCTAGCGACTTTAACTCTTTTTCAACAACAATTTCTTTTAACTTTTATATTGCTTAAATAGGGATTTAGTGACCTTTTTAGCACCCCATAGTGACAAAATTTAATCTTTCTTTGTTGATAATGAGAAATCTAGCGACTTTACAACTACTTTTTGGCGACTTTCCGTACACTTTGTTGGAGACACTGTTTTTTTTTTTTTTGTGCAATGTAAATAATGGCGGACAATAAGAAGAAGGTTGACTGTTCTCCAAGTTGTTATCATGTTATGGTGTTTGATACTGCTAAACATAATAAAGCTTTATAAAACGACAATTTTCGTTTAGTAATACAGTTAATTGAAAATTTATTAATGTACCTATCATATCCATTAATGTTGTTATTAACATATTGTAATTATAGGTTAAGTTATTTGATACTGCTGAACACGCTAGAGCCTTATAAAATATAAGATTGTTTGTTTTTAAGGCAAGAAATTGAAAGATATATATATATATATATATATATATATATATATATATATATAACTGTACCTATCATATCTATTTATATTAATAATAATGAATATATTATTTGCACAATCTGTCACTCGTATATTTCAAACAGAAAATGAATAACTGAACTTGGATCATCTAACTTAATCGGAGAAATTTCTTTAGTCAAAGTTGACTTTAGTTTGAGACAAATTAATCTCAGATTAGACTTTATACAACACAAAATTCCAAGTTCAGCTGAAACAAGGATCAATTTAACCTCTGATCTAAGAATAAATGGTTTATACAATCGGGCCTAAGTATAGTAGAACAGTAACGTTAGCTATATCGATGAAGTTTTCTAAGTGTATCCGACTAGACGACGTTACCTATACCAACCGAGTTTTCTGAGTGTATCAGAGTAGTCGACGTTTCCTATATCCCTAGAGTTTCCCGAGTGATCGGCTTAGCTCACGGCACTTCCCCCTCTCCGCACTACCCACAATTCCTGCTGGCAAATAGGACAATAAGGAAAATGCATACGGAAGAGTCACGGTGCTATAGTAAGTTGTTTGACTGGCTGAGCCGTCGTACACGGTTCACAATATATTTAATTATTGAGAACTGCTTGATAGTTCCAACCTGAAATTTTCAGTATGTAATGAGACAATACGCGTGGCTAACATGTATGTTTTTGAATAATTTGAAAATTGAATAATTTCAAGGGAAAAATTGTTCCGGGGCCGGGTATCGATTCCGGGACCTCTGGTTGAACGTACCAGCGCTCTTACCAACTGAGCTACCCGGGAACTCCACCCGACACCGTCTCAACTTTTCCCTTTATATCCACACAACTCGCGTGGGCTGACGAAACGCCAGGGACCCACAACAAGTGCACACAATCTCTGTGTGACTTGGAATTGTGGTTTTCTGTTAACGGGTAGCTCAGTGGTAGAGCGCTGTACGTTCAACCAGAGGTCCCGGGATCGATACCCGGCCCCGGAACAATTTTTCCCTTGAAATTATTTAAATCTGCTTTACAGGGAGCTTCACCTGAAAGACTAGATTTGCATAATATATACGTTACTGTGTTCGTTAACAGAAAACCACAGAGATTGTGTGCACTCGTTGTGGGTCTCTGGCGTTTCGTCAGCCCACGCGAGTTGTGTGGATATAAAGGGAAAAGTTGAGACGGTGTCGGGTGGAGTTCCCGGGTAGCCCAGTGGTAGAGCGCTGGTACGTTCAACCAGAGGTCTCGGGATCGATACCCGGCCCCGGAACAATTTTTCCCTTGAAATTATTCAAATCTGCTTTACAGGGAGCTTCACCTGAAAGACTAGATTTGCATAATTTGAAAATTGTTCTTTTTGAGAAATTGAAGGTTAAATATAACAATGAATGACCTTCAAACTTACTTGAAGTTAACAGTATTTTTAATATAAAAATAAAGTTTGTTTCATGAGCTTTAAAATGAGATCAAACACAACACTCTATATTCAACACCATGAGTTATTTCAATTTCAAGATTAAGTTTTCTTCCTTTGCTGGGTAATTTTCGGCGTTGGACGTCGGACTCATTTGGTCATCATTAATTCACATATCATCATCCATACAATAGCCGGGTTGAGTTTACGGTGAGGCATGCTGTACTTGTAGAAAAGCTCGGCTATTGTGTTTACCACAATAAACACAATAAGCCTGCAGTGCAAATCTTCGGGTCCCTCTTCCTTACAAAGAAAAAAAATGTTGCTTTTCTAAAATGAAATTCTAATTTTTACAAAAAAATTTAAAGCGATATTGCAAAACAAGTTCTCGACACATAGATTCAATATTTTATACATTTAATTAACTTTAAATACTAGCTTCGGTTTTGCAAACTTTTATAAAAATTAAACAGGGTTATGTTGTAGCCTGTGTTGATTTGACATGGAATGACTCAGATATGAATGTTAAATTTGTTACTTATTTGTGTTACGTGTAATATTTAAGTAATGAAATATCGAGGCAATGCATTAATTTCTTACTGAAATAACTTTCGACATTGAATATTACACTTTCTTTGGCAATGCATAAAATGAATATCAGTGCATAAAGTGATTACTTAATTTTTTACGCACTAGTGCTTTAAAGGCTCACTTTAGGCAATGGTAACAACTGGTAAAATGCAACTTTACGCACTATCGTAGAAAAGCATATGAAAATCATCGAAAAAAAAAAAGTTTGGGCAGGATTTAGAAGAAAAGAGAAAAGATTGGAATTAAGTAGAAATAGAATTCAATGCAAAAGAAGCTCATACCAATGCCTTCAGTTATACTGAAGACAAAAAGGGATAAAATGAAAGTAGGTACAAGGAAATTTGCAACAAGCAAAATGGAAATACTTCATGGATTTGCGCCATTCCAGTGCCTTCAAATATAACATTAGGAACATTACATCCAATTGCCGTATTTTAGGCAACCGAAGATTGATTAAACGTTTCTTCAATAAATGTATCATTTGAATAATATTATGAAGTGCTCAACTATCACTTCGAAATTCTAATTACGTTCTGCACTATTCAAAATACACAAAGCTTATGTTTTGCTTAGTATAAACCGCATTTGCATAGGATAAACTAGGGTCTGTTGGACAGTCGGGCATGTTGGACACTCCGTACTTTAACGTGTTACCACGTCACTTGTGGGCACCACTTTCTGCCAGAAGTCAATGACGGAAGTAGCCCCACTCGTGGCTACTTCCGTCATTAACTTCTAGCTGAATGTGCCCACAACTGGCGTGGTAACACGTTAAAGTACGGAGTGTCCAGCATGCCCGACTGTCCAACAGACCCTAGTTTCCCCTTTCTTCTTCGTCCATTGTATTAAAATAATCTTCTATTTCGGAATTTATTCTCGCTCATCTTGGCGAGAAATCATCATTTCAAAATATCACGTCCATCATTATCCTCGCCATGATGCAAATATCGTTAATGTAGGATTCAGTATTTAAACGACCAAAATTGGTCAATTAAATGTAGTTTAATGAGAGCTCAGAGCCTAATTCTTATTAATGAAATGCATTGTCACTTCAATTGTTAATTAAGAAGATTTTAAGTAACAATTGAAGTTAAATAAGTTTGGTGAAATCGGCCCTTAGAAATTTTAATTTTTTATGGTTCTTAACATTACAGATCACCTGATTTATACATCCAAATTAGTACAGCTGCTCTATAAATAATTGTTGAAACATTTTAAAATTCAGTTAGGTTAAATAGTTAATGGAGAAGTTTTAAAATAATTTCTGTATTGTAGTGCAGTGTATTGAATTTTTGAAAATTACGCCTTTTTGTTCAAGAACATTATTCTCCCCCAAAAAAGCAGGGTTGCCAGATTCTCTCGTCAGGAATCCTGGATAGGTGGTCATACTCCGTACCTTAACGTGACTACACATTTGAATTAATTCAATTTGCAATACAATTGATTTAATTCGTTTTATGCACTTCAAGCAATTATATAGCATATAAACTTTCAAATTTAATATATTTTTGCCACATTATGAAAATTAATTTAAATTAATTATTGATAAAGTCTGGAAAAAATAATCATAATACAGCTTGATCTATACGGAAAAAATTAATGACACAGTGTTTAAATCCTATTAATAATGCTTCAACTTCCAAAGAGAGTAAAGTATAAAAATAGGATCTATTGTGTAATACCTACAGCAATACATACTACAGAAGGCGCCAGGAGACTTTGACGACGACGTTGAACATAGGTTGGACACGGCCTTGAAAAAAGTAATAAGAAATTTCGAAAATTCTTCACAGGTACATAAAAAGTTTCAGCGTTTCTCCTCATGGTCAATGTACGTAAATGTATATAAAGAATGGAAAACAGCAAAGAGAGATAATTCTCTTTTACTTAGAAAATCGAAAGATTATTCAAGAGTAACTATTTTTCACCTGAAAGTGTTCATATAGAATGAGTCAATAGTTCGTCGACTAATTCTTTAAGATTGTCGTAAATAAATATGGTCCCGAAAGAAACAAAATTTAACAGACCTTATGATTAAAGAAGACTTTGACAAAGAAATTATAATTATATAAAGTTGTCAGAAAAACAATGGAAAAATAAATAAAAGCAGTAAATTTATTTATTTATAAAACAATAATGGTAATATAATTATTATATTACCGGTTCTGTATGGTTGCGAAACTTGGACTCTCACTTTGAGGAGAGGAGCAGAGGTTAAGGGTATTTGAGAATAAGGTGCGTAGGAAAATATTTAGGGCTAAGAAGGATGAAGTTATAGGAGAATGGAGAAAGTTACACAACGCAGAACTGCACGCATTGTATTCTTCACCTGACATAATTAGGAACATTGCATCCAGATGTTTGATATGGGCAGAGCATGTAGCTCGTAGGGGCGAATTCAGAAATGCATATAGAGAGTTAGTTGGAGAATGGAGGGAAAAAGACCTTTGGGGTGCCCGAAACGTAGATGGGAGGATAATATTATAATGGATTTGAGGGAGGTGGGATATTATTGTAGAGATTGGAATACTCTTGCTCAGGACAGGGACCGATGGCGGGCTTATGTGATGGCGACAATGAACCTCCGGGTTCCTAAAAAGCCAGTAAGTAAGTAAGTAAGTAAGTAAGTAAGTAAATAAGTAAGTAAGTAAGTAAACAATCTATGTTAAATTATGTAAATACAAATGAAAACGTTTATAACTAATATTCATAAGTAAATGCAATTAAAAATGGACAATTATTAAATTACAACTTTGTTAATTTTTCTTGATATTTCCTTTAATTTCAAGTTTAAATTTCACTGTATGTTTATTTAAAGGATCAGGATATTGAGATATGAAATTATTATGTAGCTTTAAGTCATGTTTGATACCAGCAGCCGATAAACTTTTCGACTCCGTGAAATGAAGTACGTATTTTCCTTCTATAATTATGCCAGTATGTGTTGAAATTTTCTTTTTTCGTTCGAAAGATTAATAATGGATGTTGTATATCTGTTTGAACTTAAAATATTAAATTGCGAGTAAAAAATTTAGTAAGATAATCAACAGATTTTAGACATATTTTGATTATTCTCTTTTATAGTAATTCCTGTAGCTTTCTTATGGATTTAGAAACACTGCCCCAAGCGACAATATCATAACGAAATATCGATTGCTCCAATGAGAAATAAATAAATAAATAAATAAATAAAAAATATTTGCCCTAATGAGAACTTATGAACGTATCATAATGTATCTATGTACGCTTCTGTGCAATTTAGTACACAATAGTGTAACATGTTTGTAAATTTTAATACTGTGATTATAGTCAAGATATATGGCATTGTGTGATTAATATCTACATTTTTGTTTCAGCTCAGTACGGGCATATCAAAGTATTACTACACTACGCTGACAAACTCAAAAATATTCACCGACAGTTTCTGCTTGTTAGAAGACAATTTCTTCATTCCTCGTTATAAGGCTGTTTCACGACCGTGAGTCAATTATACAGTGATAAGTACAACAAACCATTTCATATCTAACTCTTATTACCAGAGACCGTAATCTTAGCCACTCTTCTTTGAAGTTAAGTGAGTATGGAGCTTATGCAATGACTAGGCTTCGTAATTCAGCTACCTGTGAGCTGGAATAAAGTTGCCTATTTCGAAGTATATGTGACGTTACAGCACAGGTACTTTCGTATATAAAATAAAGTCGGGATAGTGAGTTATCAGTGCTGTTCTGATATTAGTATTATTAACTGAGTAATATAATTATTATCTTTCTGGCTGATTGAAGATTCGTTGCAAAGGTAAAATGCCTCAGGGAAGACGCTCAAACCTGTAATGTTGCAGGGCATAGCTGAGAAATATTGAACTGATATTTTTACTGTTAATATTGAGAACATTAACTATAAAGCGTGTAAAGTTGAAATAAAAAAAGAGTCCACACCTGTGGAGTAACGGTTAGCGCGTCTGGCCGCGAAACCAGTTGGTCCGGGTTCGAATCCCGGCCGCGGCAAATTACCTGGCTGAAGTTTTTTCCGGGATTTTCCCTCAACCCAATATGAGCAAATGCTGGATAACTTTCTGTGTTGGACCCTGGACTCATTTCACCAGCATTATCACCTTCATCTCATTCAGACGTTAAATAACCTAAGATGTTGATAAAGCGTCGTAAAATAACCTACTTAAAAATAATAAATAAAATAGAAAAAAAGTGCATATAATGGCTTTGCAATATCAAAAGGCACAGAAAATTTGTTGAACGTAATTCAAAAGAGCCAATATCAACAAAATCTGAAAATTACCAAGATATTACTTCCACTTGTAGCATGGATTTATGATAGTCAGCACCAATACCCGATTACTTATGTACTTATAAATGCCTTTTAAGGAACCCGCAGGTTCATTGCCGTCCTCATATAAGCCCGCCATCGGTCCCTATCCTGTTCAAGATTAATCCAGTCTCTATCATCATATCCCACCTCCCTCAAATCTATTCTTATTTCTTTGGTGTGGTCGTGCCAGAGAATCAGTCCCATTCCGAGGCTTTGTATGGATTCGTAACAAGCTGTTTTTTACGGTGATGGGTTGTCAGCCCTTCGCCCAATCCCCAGGCTGGAAGACCACCCCTTATCCGCTGTCCACGACTGCTTATTCAATATATTCGCAGCTACCCTCCATATCTGGAGGCCGTCTCCTCTCTCCGCAACCTTAGGACTCGCCATGCCGTGGCGATACATCGGATAAATGCTCAATAAAGCGCAAAATTTAAAACAAGGATTCAGCACACTGAATAATGCTGTATTAAATGGTAAAAGAAATATTGTAACTGGACATTATCGGATCTACTGAAATTCACATTATTTGGAGAGCTTTAAGTTTTTTCAATTGTAAAACCGGACTACAAGAAGAAATAGTAATATACGTTACAAGAGCGGTATGTTGACGTTTTCATGGTCGAGGAAAAGATTGAAAAAGCGAAACGTAGTTGAGCTTTTTTAATTTCCGAGAACATGAAAACAAACATACCGCTCGTGTATCGTACATTATTTTGTGCGAAGATCGTTTATTACATACCTGAAAGACGAATTTCTAATTAGTTGCAATGAAATCTCCATGTTGGTTTCTGTTTAATGACGGCAACTTCGGAAAACCAAAATATCTTTCTTCAACATTGTTGCTATAAAAGGTTTTCTGTGTTTACTATACTCCAGCAGGCCGTGATATACGTCTGTCTTTTTTTTCCCCCCAGTCTATAAATGCGAACTTAAAACAAACGGTAAGGTTATGTAATGATTTATTTTTCATTTTATTATTTTAACAATATTATTTATATAACATATTGCAGTAATAACATCGGCATCTGGAATCTTGTTGATTTTTTCACGGCTTCCTTAATGTTACTTGTATCAGGAATGCAATAAGTTTCGTGGAGTAGTAGACTTTACTTAATTTTTGCAAATATTTAAAAACAATAATTAACATTGCAATTTAGGTGAAATTGCAGTGGTAAGTTTCCAATTTATAATTATTACTATGTTAAACGTCTCTAAAAATAATATGTTAAAAGCCTAAGCAGTAAAATGAATGTCGCGCTTAAGCGGTAAGAAGAGGGAAATTGTTATGTGTGTTACGTTGGGAATACTGAATGTGGTATTTCACACTTACCGCGTATTGGTTCTGTGCGGAAAACAAGCAAATACGCACGATCTCGCACAAAATACTTTACAAACTTGAAATTGAAGTTACATTGGTAAGTCATTAGTAAGAACGTACAGCAGGCTAGCTATATGAACAGATTCCATATCTCAAAACACAATAAATCACTAATAATTGGCTGTTTTTCAGCCACATAATAAGTCTTCCTGTATACAACTGAACATACCCTTCTAAAAATAGCTTACCGCTGATTAAACAGTAAAAGCTATTCCTCACATTCTCCAAATGTTAAAGAACATGAATTCATATTCACCTATTACTAACTAAACAAGTCAAAAATTGATTTTTGCCCCCCTAGATTGGGAAAATTGCACACTGTGCGTCGTGTGAGTGTTTCGACTGTAAGCCAATCACGGGTATGACAGCCACGTCCTTCTGTTTACGTCAGGATTATATTAACAGCTGAAGATTATACAGTAGTCTATTCATTAAAATCTCGAAATCTATATTTTTCGGGTCAAAGTTGTATCCGCACTAACATACGGACTATGGGTCATATGGGAGTATTTATGCTGCAAACAGCTACGAGAGGTCGAGAGTTTGAAGCCTAGGTTCTTGAAGTGGGTGCGAGGGGTCTCAAAATTCGCC
The DNA here is from genome assembly GCF_040183065.1 of Periplaneta americana. Lineage (NCBI taxonomy): Eukaryota > Metazoa > Arthropoda > Insecta > Blattodea > Blattidae > Periplaneta > Periplaneta americana. Next base: position 35,253,401 of record NC_091118.1, on the reverse strand, counting down.
TTATCACGTTACGTGTACGTAATGGTAAGAGAAACTTTCCTGGTAGAAGATCTCAGACTACAAATTGCTCTTGCCATTCACACCAGCATGCGAAGAACTACTACGGGAGCTGAGAAGGAAGAGAGGAGTCTATTAGCGACAGTTTCTACAACACGGATGCCATGCTAAACAGAGAATGGATGCGAGCAGAGTACGAGCTCAGACACATTGCAACAAGATTTGCGATTCATGGATTTCACCACCGAATATGTATCAGGAAATTCTTCCATCAGCCCAGCCATGAGTGTAGATGTGTATTGTGTAACAATCAGTGTGATACGTACTACAGAGTGATTTATATAGAACTAACACATTTCTTTCATTAATTGTTTCAAAACGAATTGTGCTAGCGACAACTTATTTATTATACCTAAAATGTAGAGGAATTTTGGGAGATTATTTACCTCTGTAGCAAATGTTGAAAATGTCCTCCATACTGCATAAGGCACAACTCAACACGTCGTTCCATGTTACTGACCACTCGTTGGAGGACTCTGTTGTCAATAGCTTGAATCTCCTGTGTGATGTTGTGCTTCAGATCGTCCAATGTCTGGGGACGTGTGGCGTAAACCCTGTCTTTTAAGTAACCCCATAGAAAGAAGTCCGGCGTTGTCAAATCCGGAGATCTCGGTGGCCACAGGTTCCTGGAAATTATTCGGTCGTCAAAGAAACTTGCAATTATCCTTATCTGGTTCCTATAGCTGATGAACAACCGTAGCCCTATATGACTTTAGGCCTGCACTTTTCGCAGCTCTCTGACACATTGAGTAGGTGTACCCTGTCTCCTGCGACAAACGTCTTAATGGTTTTTTGGGTGACTGCTCCAGTCGTGCTCTTACGTCAACAACAACCGTGGGAAGCCTAGATGAACGATGCTTGCCCTTTTCACTCACCAGAAATCCAGTTGTTTCCAATTTGTTTACTAGTCCCAGTATTGTGTTTCTTTTGGGAAGATTACGAACACCAAATTCTCTCTGGTATGCCCTTTGAGTAGTTGTAATTGAATTCGTAATCCAGTATTGCTTCATAAGGAGGAGTCGTTGATTTAATGTGTACTGCATTTTCACGTTGACACAAAATGTCGAAAACAGCTGCCAACAATAGGAATAAAACATAAACATCTGCGCATTTAGTGCTGCCAACAATAGGAATAAAACATAAACATCTGCGCATCCAGTGACAAGGAATCGAAACTCCAGAACATTCTGCTTAATTTGGTGCTAAAATTGGGTCAGTGCTGCCAACAATAGGAATAAAACATAAACATCTGAGCATCTAGTGACAAGGAATCGAAACTCCAAAACATTCTGCTTAATTTGGTGCTAAAATTGGGTCATTGAATGAATTTCCAACGGAATAATTAAAGAAAGAAATGTGTCAGTTCTATATAAATCACTCTGTAGTACCATGCTTTGGAATGCAACAAGAGAACAGCATCTCTGGTTCAATTGTCTAGTTTCTAACGGAGAATAATGGACTAGTGTGGGATTTACCCAGAACGCTTTACCTACTAGTGTTTAACATCATGCCAATTGGGCGCTTTATTTTGAATCTCCACCATTTTAGGTATGAAATCAAAACGAGAAAAGAAGTTCGAATATAAAGATAAGATCTGTTACAATTTTGTGTTATTTTACGACGCTTTATCAACTGCTATGGTTAAATAGCGTCTGAATGAACTGAAGATGATAATGCCAGCGAAATGATTCTAGGGTCCAACGCCAAAAATAATGCTCTTATTCGGTTGAGAGAAAACCTCCGAATAAACCTCAACCAGATAACTTTGTCCCAATCAGGATTTGAACCCGGGCCCCTCGTAGAGATTAGATCCTGAATTCTTACATATAGGCCCACTTGTCTGTGCTGTAACCTTCTGATTAAAATACGAGTTCTTACCTTGGAGGAAACAACTTTTGAGTTTACCTTGATTTTGTATGAATGCAAGTATATCTCAGAAATATATGCTTGGATGTTTCAATGGTTTTATGTTTGTTTAGGAATAGCTTCGGCGAAAAAAAGAGTCGGATACTGATAATGGGAGCCAGAAATACATACTACAAGGATGATAAACTGGCTATGGATTACATACCTGATGATAATACAAGTAAGAGTGCCAAATTATTAGAACCGAAGTACAAAGATCATCTTTATTGAACTTCCTCATTATTCCATTTGGAATAGTATTATTATTATTATTATTATTATTATTATTATTATTATTATCATTATTATTACTATTATTATTACATTATTATTATTATTATTATTATTATTATTATTATTATTATTAGTCTTTGTCTTAATCATCGTAATGAATAAATTAGATACAATTAATTCTTCTTGAATTTATTTTCGCTCACTCAGATGTCTAAATCGATAAATAATTGTGACAGTTATGAAATAATACAGAATTCAATGTAGAGTGTAAGGCTTAGAATTACAGTGTATTCAACTCGTCTCCCTGGCGACGTTCATGGGTAGGTGACGAAGAAATAGATCGCGTTATTCTACATTTAACTCCACAGCAGACACGCAGTTACTTAGCATACAGGTCAATTGATTATTAGTTTACAGTCCGATAAATTGATAAATCTCATTTAAAGTACATTTATGAATTTTACAGTAGTTCAGGGCGGTGGTGCTTAAATATACCACCCCACAAGTCACACTATCACTAAAAAATTTATATATAAACTTAGAGACAATTACAAGGACAGAAACTGCAAACATTACGACAAACAAAACTTCTGAGTGTGAATATCAATCTCTGCAAGGTGTTGGGAATGTGTGAAGCATACCACTTTGAACAACACCTTTAACAGAGGTAGTATTCAGTACCGGTATGAAAGTATAATTGAAGATCATCCCGAAAAAAAGATGTAATATCAAATATTGGAGTATATGACTTTGGTAGAAAAGGTAATTTTGAAGCATTTATTTACGACAATAAATTATTTGATTAAATTGGTAAACGAACTTTTGTCCTTAATTAGTCAAGTTGTTGTGCTAACAAATAATAGGTCTAATGAATTAAGAAAAAATGTATTATTTAACGACGCTCGCAACTGCCGAGGTTATATCAGCGTTACCGGTGTGTCCGAATTTCGTCCCCCACACTTAACCATCGACCTGGGACGTGATCGAACACGCAACCTCATCGGGAACAGAAGACTAGCACTCTACCGACTGCGCCACCCAGGCCGACAAATCTAATGAAATATTCTCCTGAAATTATTTTCCTTTCTCCTGAAACATGAATTATAGTTTTCTTGATTACAGACTTATTTGGGGAACTCAATTATGTGTATCCTATTATTAATCAGAGTTATCAGATTAAAAATATGCGGGAGGTTACGAATCGATAAAAACGATTCTACGACTGGAGCCAAGTTCAAGGCTCTATAAAGCCTGTCCCGAAATTCGTGCTCATAGACTATATCATGTCACTCCTGAGATGAAAATTTTCGTGACACAATTTTGTGCAAGAAATTTTTAATTGCACAATTCGGCAACACTGGAAAATATAGAATGTCTTAGTAATGCACTCTAATACGAGTATAATGATTACCGTGTTTATCGCTGTAGCTAAAACCAATTAAATGACAAGAAATTTATAAACAATAATTTATTATGATTTTTTGAAGAAGCATAATGCAACAGAAAATTACTGTGTATATTACAGAAAGAGAAAAAAATAGAAAGTATAAAAGATAAAAACAGACAGGAGGTTTGAACTAGAGATGGGTAAAAAATAACACAACAGTTATTTTGGAACTGTTCCGGTCTCGGAACTGTTGCAAAAATGAACAGTAGGTCGGAACCTCCTGTTCCGAAATAACAGTGTTCCGACTCCGAGCTGCTCACTTGCCCAGCTGTTGCGGGCTCGCAGTACCGCGTTGCACAAGGTATGTTCCGACTCCGAGATAACAGTCGGAACGTCGGAGCTTGTTCCGATGAACCAACGACAGCTGCAGTTACGCTGTTCTCGTTGTTCTTTATGTTATACTTGGAACTTCGTTGGATGAAGTTGGTACTTGAAACTCTCACGTGGTTGGAGGGGGGCGCATGGAAATTGAAATCCTTGCGGTGGCGCGAACTTTAATATCAACATTTGTAAGACTGGCCAATCATCTGTAATGTTATAGTAAGTATTTAATAATCTGTAATATTCATTCCCGCTTTATGGTTTATTTCACCATTAGTTGACTAATTCTGTTTTATAAACATTCTACAAAGTCATAAAGTACGCATACTATTATTAATTCATTGATCAGCTGATTTTATACAAAGGTTAAAGTCGTAAATGGTAATGAGTGGTTTAGTTACAATGTCTGTATGTCGTTTGTTGAGGTTAAGTCTGACAAGCACAAGTTTTTGTGCTATCTTCTCTGTTATCAAAGAACGACAAAAATGTTGTAGCATTATTTGTTGGAAACTACCCATATAAGTACTGATTTGGAGAGCGAGGTTTAATGCGAAGTTTAAATTACACTTTGGTAAAGATGCGATTCCAACATTTTACTAACCCACTGCGGGGTTTCCAGGTTTCAGTACTGCCAATATATATCTTTTTTATTTATGAAATTGTAATATATATTATTATTATTATAACTGTGCATTAAGAAAAGTAAAAATAAAAATTAATGATTTGTTTTTTTTTTATTATGTAATAGAGAGAACAGAAATTACATACCATATGTTTTAAATGTTATGTTATTTTTTTTTTTTAGTCGGCTACCATGTACGAAAACAAAGTGTTGTATTCTGTCCTTGTAGTCAACAGCTGTGTAATTACTAACATTAAGCTTTTGAGTTCTGTCCGCATGCACAGCAATTTTCCAAAATCGATTCGAATGTGCATTGCAGTGCCATCTATAGATAAGAATGTGTACTATGTCATGCCTATGAGTGCTCCAGTGTGAGCAGCATGGTGAAGAGGGAAGGTGAACGACTCAACGACTCCGACTCATCACCACTGGTGACTGTTATTTCGGAACTGTTATTTGGAACATAGTATTTTTTCGGAACCGGAACAGTCGGAACTGTTCCGGGAAAAGAACAACTTCGCCCATCACTAGTTTGAACCTAGAACATTTAGTTCTAAAGCAACGTACGGTTAGCTAGATTAGATCGCGGGAGTAACATCTAATTGCAAAATACATTGTTGCCACATTGTGCACAGTCTGGACTTAAAAATCGAATTTTGGGTATTTTTTAATTTTACATTTGGTGTTTTTGTTATGTGTTCTGTCGATATGAGAAAGGATTCAATCGAATTCGATTTGTAAATGTGTTTAAAATGATATTTCTTAAATGTTTAACAAGTTTGTCCCCTGACTCTTACAGCAAACTTTATAAAATCTTGAAATTGTTATAGTTTATTGGTCTTATACCCGCCAATGATTCCAAATGCCAGTCTTATTTTTGAAGTACTCGTAATATCAGACATATGGTTTTCTAAATTTAAAATTTATTTAGAGTTAAGAATGTCAAATTTCAAAATTAGATATGTATCTATAATTAAACTTGGAATGTAAAAGAATACCTGGAACTGTTTACGTGACTTTAAAACATGTCCAAAGATTATGGTTTTCATTTCAAATTTTCTTTCGAAATTGGGGGTCAATGTAGTCTGTGTATGCGAATTTTGGAACATTCTGTATTATAAGACTGAAATGTTTTGTTTTAATTATTGCAAGCAGGTAGTGTTTCAAAAAATAACTCAAATAATTTAAAAATGTATTTCTTATATCAGTTTCTTAAATTCCTATCTAATTAGAACTAATATACTCGTATATGTAAGTAGTGTACTGCTTTGAGGGTAAATTATTAGGTCTACACATCTAACAAAATATAATTACGGTAATTTGCCTATTTTACCTTGATTTCAGAATTCTTTACAGTATTGAGTGGTAATTACACTGTACTAGCAACGGACCACTGGAGCTATTTAATACTGGGTGCTTGCCTTGAACACTTCGAAAAACGTGAGTAAATTAAACACAATTCCGAAAATGTGCCTAAACAAATATTTCAGAGAGAATACGAGCTAAAAGATTCTTTGATGAACCATGAATGCAGAAAGTACAGGCACAATAGTATAATTTCAAACTTTCAATTCATTCATTCATGGTATCATTCATATTTTTCTGCCCAAGGGCAGGTATTTCACTCCAAACCCAGTATTCTCCAATTTTTCCTATTTTCTGTCTTCCTCTTTGCTTCCTTGTATGATCCACATAAGCTTATCTTATGTCATCTATCATCTGATATCTTCTCCTGCCCCGAACTCTTCTGCCGTTCACCTTTCTTCCAGTCCATCCAACAGTAGACAGTTTCTTCTCCAGTGACCCAGTCAATTCCTTTTCCTCTTCCTGATCATTTTCAGCATCATTCTTTCTTCACCCACTCTTTCCAACATAGACTCATTTCTTATTTTTTCTGTCCACTTCACATGTTTCATCCTTCTCCATATCCACATTTCAAATGCTTCTATTCGCTTCTCTTCACTTCGTCGTGATGTCCATGTTTCTGCTCCTTACAATGCCACACTCCACACAAAGCACTTCAATAGTCTCTTCCTCAGATCTCTCTCCAGAGGCCCGCAGAAGATGTTCCTTTTTCTATTAAAAGCTTCCGGCTGACTTTCTCCACCGGACTCCATGGAATGTAGTTAAGCGACGTTGGATGGCTTCTGCAATGGCACCCGAGGCGGACCTACTCGGGGGAGGAGTTTCGCCTCGGACCGACAGGGGGGCCTTGAGGGAATCTGCCGAAGCAGGAATGGTATATGGATTCTGTCTGCTGTAAGGACCGGTCGTTAAGGGAGTCATGTGGTTAAAGTGGTGCGCGTAGGGGATCTGTGGCACGCAACTCATTCCATGTCGAGGGTTAGCGCAATAGATCTCAATAGGTCGCATTGCTGGGCCATCCGTGCTCCCTCAGTTAAATTCAATTCCATTCCTTTTGACTTCCTGACAGCAGTTCAAGTTACTACTTATATTACAGTACATCCCAAGTATTTGAAGCTGTCCACTTGTTTTACAGCCTCATTTAGAATTCGCACGTTTTGTTTCTTCATTCTTCTCTCTATGGCCACGGATTTTGTCTTATTTGAATTTATCTTCATTCCATACTGCTCACAGCTGTCATTTAGCTCCAGCAGCATATCCCTTAGTATCATATTCTCTTCTGCTAACAACGCCATATCATCTGCAAATCTCATGCACTTTATTCTTCTACCTCCTACTGTCACTCCTCCCATGTTCTGAAAACAGTTCTTCACTAAATACTCGAAGTATATGTTGAATAGGATAAGTGATAAAGGACATCCTTGACGTACTCCTCTCCCAATATCACTTCCTTCAGACATTTCTTCTCATATCCTGATGACTCGTTGTTACTTAACAGCCTCCTCTCTTTATAATCCAGATCTATTTTCTTCAGGTTCCTCATAACTTTAACTTTCAATTTGGAAATACTATTTAATTTGAGTTCAGTGGTATAATAGTAATGATTACTGGCTCGTTGGGAGGAATTTTATGTAATTCCGTAACTTAACTCAATTTTCTAGAAAAACGCTAACCTACAACATTCCGAGGAAGAGGTAGTAGTCTCTTTCATTCCTTACATAACTCAAAGCATCGTTTAACGATATCTAAAAAAATGAGGTATGCATAGCTGTGCCTAGGAGTATCCTGCTTCTTCAAGTTTGTTATTGTTACAACTCGCCGTTGATGTTTAGTGAAAGTGCTTGGAAGGCGCAGGATTAACCGTTTGAGACAGATCTTTCAAAATGTGTACATATATCATGCTGCATACAAAGTGCTCCTTTAGAAAACATTTCATCTCATTTGGTCCAACATTATATATGAATTAATAGCTTTGTAAGTTGAAATTGTACATTATTTTGATATATATGAAAATTAGAAATTTATTCTTTGAAGAGGTGGAAAAATTCAAATATCTTATAGCAACAGTAACAAATATAAATTACACTCGGGAGAAAATTAAACGCAGGATAAATATGGGAAATACCTATTATTATTCGGTTGAGAAGCATTTGTCATCTAGTCTGCTGTCAAAAAAACTGAAAGTTAGAATTTGTAGAAAAGTTATATTACCGGTACTCCTGTATGATTGTGAAACTTGGACTATCATTTTGGGTGAAGAACAGAGGCTAAAGTTGTTTGGGAATAAGGTGCTTAGGAAAACATTTGGGGCTAAGAGGGATGAAGTTACAGGAGAATGGAGAAAGTTACACACCACAAACTGCACGCATTGTATTCTTCACCTGACATAATTAGGAGCATTAAATCCAGACGTTTGAGATGGACAGGGCATGTAGCAGGTATGGACGAATTCAGAAATGCATATAGAGTGTTAGTCGGAAGACCGGAGGGGAAAAGGCTTTTGCGGAGACCGAGGCATAGATGGAAGGATAATATTAAAATGGATTTGAGAGAGGTGATATGATGCTAGGGACTGGATTAATCTTACTCAGGATAGGGACCAATGGCGGGCTTATGTGAGGGCAGAAATGAACTTCCTGGTTCTCTGAAAGCCATTTTTAAGTTGAAAGTACACTATTTTGAAGAAAACACCAACCATATTTCTCGTATAATAATAAACTTCTTAGCATAAAATTTTCTGCATCCTAATTTTAAAAAAAACTGAAACATAACTCGCTATATCATGTTTCAGTTTATTCCTCAAGTGCTAAAAGTTATCTTGTATAGTCAAATAATTTAGAGGTGAACGAAAGACAGAATAGCTTACAAAATAATCAGATCGCTCACATGACAAATAAATTATACACACTGCTGTCTGATGTTCAAGTAAGATGAGAAAATTTGATTTTTTTTTAAATTCAAATATTATCGTTTTGTGTAATACAATTGTGTCATTAACTTTGCCAAATGTTTTTGAAAAGTGCATCTAAATTACATCTCTTTTTATGTCCAAAGGCAAGGCTTCACTTTGTAAAATTTAAAATTTTGCGAAATTTCCTCCCCAAAATTCGTTGTATAGTTCCATAAAACTACATGAATTGATCCATGTTGTCTTCTATTTTGTGGTAATTTCCGTATGTTATACTGTAACATAGGCATATAGTGTATTCAATTGTTCTATAATTTTGTTAAGGCATTTAGTGTATTCAATTGTTCTACAGAGTGATTTATATAGAACTGACACATTTCTTTCATTAATTGTTTCAAAATGAATTGTGCTAGCGACAACTTATTACACCTAAAATGTAGAGGAATTTTGGGAGATTAAGTAACCCCATAGAAAGAAGTCCGGCGTTGTCAAATCCGGAGATCTCGGTCGTCAAAGAAACTTGCAATTACTGTAGTTCCATGGATTCATTTGATGTATGGCATGTAGCGCCATCTTGCTCAAAATATCCTTGACTCAGCTCTACATCTTCCAGTTGCTCAACAAACTCAAAGACAAACATCTTAATGATTTTTTGGGTGACTGCTCCAGTCGTGCTCTTACGTCAACAACAACCGTGGGAAGCCTAGATGAACGATGCTTGCGCTTTTCACTCACCAGAGATCCAGTTGTTTCCAATTTGTTTACCAGTCCCAGTATTGTGTTTCTTTTGGGAGGATTGCGAACACCAAATTCTCTCTGGTATGCCCTTTGAGTAGCTGTAATTGAATTCGTAATCCAGTATTGCTTCACAAGGAAGAGTCGTTGATTTAATGTTGACACAAAATGTCGAAAACAGCTGCCAACAATAGGAATAAAACATAAACATCTGCGCATCTAGTGATGCCAACAATAGGAATAAAACATAAACATCTGCGCATCTAGTGACAAGGAATCGAAACTCCAGAACATTCTGCTTAATTTGGTGCTAAAATTGGGTCAGTGCTGCCAACAATAGGAATAAAACATAACCATCTGCGCATATAATGACAAGGAATCGAAACTCCAGAACATTCTGCTTAATTTGGTGCTAAAATTGGGTCACTGAATGAATTTCCAACGGAATAATTAAAGAAAGAAATGTGTCAGTTTTATATAAATTACTCTGTATAATTTTGTTATTCATATAATTAAGTCTTATTGGCTGGAATCCTTCCTTCATTAAATCCGTAATATTACAATTTATTTATTTAATATTTGTGTTCACTTTTCAGCTTTTATTAGAGTTCTGACTAATAGTGAGTGGTTAAGCGATTACACTGAAAGAAATATGAGAAAAGAACTGAAGAGTTTGGGACTCGACGAAAGTAAATTCATGCGCATCAACCGCACAAATTGTCCGTTTCTAAGTACTCGTTAAACAAGCAGTGTTGTAACACATCTTGTAAAATAAAACAATGTATATGACTGGAATATGGTTTTAATTTAATTTTCTTTGTTTCATCCTATCCAAATTAAAGCATCCTTGAATGGCCCCGACCGCTATCATATTTTTTCCAGTTCTCTGCTCGCAAAATCTGAATGATAGACTACAGTCACTAATCGCGATTATCTACCTAATCGCGATCATGGTTGTAGTTTGTCCACGTCCCGATCGCGATCAGGAGCTTAATCCTGTTTCCAGAACTGGATAATCGCACTGACGCACGGCTCAGTGGACGAATGTTAGATTTTAGTAACTTTGGTTCGAATCGTCTCGATATTTCGAAGTTTTCTGTTGTTTAGTAAGTCGTGATAGCTGCCGGTGTGAAATTTTGTTACCCCTTCCACTGTATATGGTAGAGAAAAGAAAACTAAGTAAATGGCTAGAAAGTGACATTTGGTTATTATTAGAAGTGTGGGAGAAATTCCAGCAGAATTAATACAAGAGGGTGGAAGTGCATTATATAGCGAAATTTATAAACTTGTACTTGCTATTTGGGAAAAGGAAATTGTACTAGAACAATGGAAGGAGTCCATAACTGTACCTATTTTTAAAAAGGGGGACAAAACCAACTGTGGTAACTTTCGAGGAATATCACTTTTGTTGACGTCGTACAAAATTTTGTCCAATATTCTTTTGAGAAGATTAACTCCGTACGTAGATGAAATCATTGGGGATCATCAGTGCGGTTTTCGGCGTAATAAATCGCCTATTGATCAGATTGTTTGTATTCGACAGTTAATGGAGAAAAAATGGGAGTACAAGGGTACAGTGCATCAGTTATTCATAGATTTCAAGAAACTAGTTCGATTAATTAAAATGTGTCTCAGTGAAACATACAGCAGAGTCCGTATAGGTCAGTTTCTATCTGATGCATTTCCAATTCACTGCGGGCTAAAGCAGGGAGATGCACTATCACCTTTACTTTTTAACTTCGCTCTAGAATATGCCATTAGGAAAGTTCAGGATAACAGAGAGGGTTTGGAATTGAACGGGTTACATCAGCTTCTTGTCTATGCGGATGACGTGAATATGTTAGGAGAAAATACACAAACGATTAGCGAAAACACGGAAAGTTTACTTGAAGCAAGTAAAGCGATCGGTTTGGAAGTAAATCCCGAAAAGACAAAGTATATTATTATGTCTCGTGACCAGAATATTGTACGAAATGGAAATATAAAAATTGGAGATTTATCCTTCGAAGAGGTGGAAAAATTCAAATATCTTGGAGCAACAGTAACAAATATAAATGACACTCGGGAGGAAATTAAACGCAGAATAAATATGGGAAATGCGTGTTATTATTCGGTTGAGAAGCTCTTAACATCCATCTGCTGTCCAAAAATCTGAAAGTTAGAATTTATAAAACAGTTATATTACCGGTTCTTCTGTATGGCTGTGAAACTTGGACTCTCACTCTGAGAGAGGAACATAGGTTAAGGATGTTTGAGAATAAGGTGCTTAGGAAAATATTTGGGGCTAAGCGGGATGAAGTTACAGGAGAATGGAGAAAGTTACACAACACAGAACTGCACGCATTGTATTCTTCACCTGACATAATTAGGAACATTAAATCCAGACGTTTGAGATGGGCAGGGCATGTAGCACGTATGGGCGAATCCAGAAATGCATATAGAGTGTTAGTTGGGAGACCGGAGGGAAAAAGACCTTTAGGGAGGCCGAGGCGTTGATGGGAGGATAATATTAAAATGGATTTGAGGGAGGTGGGGTATGATGATAGAGATTGGATTAATCTTGCACAGGATAGGGACCGCTGGCGAGCTTATGTGAGGGCGGCAATGAACCTTCGGGTTCCTTAAAAGCCATTTGTAAGTAAGTAAGTGAGTGGGAGAAATTTTATGCACACAGACTTATGAGAAAAGTAAAAAGGAAATCTATGAACAAATGATGGATGAATTATTTGAATGTGAAGGGCAATAGAAACCTGCTGAAAAATGTTCAATTTCAATTAGTCTTCCTTTAACTCAGCGAAATCAAAAGCAAATGCGTTTTATGACTCATATCACTCGCGGGCGCCAGGCGCTAAGACAGGGCCAGAAGATTAATAAGTTGGATCGTGTAGAAACCTGCTGATTGCAATGCGATAGGAAATCAGTGGCGTCATGCGTGTAGACGAAATGTGATATGAACAACAGCATTTCTAATTACCTAGTATTCATGGTTCTTTTGCCCATAGCTTTTGTGAAAATATACCTAAATAATCGTTCAATACGACACGATTGAATTTAGTTACATAAACAACTTTCTCTGAGAAAGCACAGTCTAGAACATATAGTCACGAAGCTTGAGTTGTGAGGGTGCTAGGAACAATAGACTGTGCCGGTACTATTTCGCATTGTATGTAATGAGGCGATAGTAGCGATCCTAGTGTTAGCAACTATCTATGGATGTATATAATATTGAATGGGATTATTGTTAAATACAGTGAAACCGTTAAAAATCTTGGCATTTTTATGGATAGCGATCTAAATTGGAACACTCAAGTAACAAACATTTGCAAAAAAATATTTTCTCAACTTCACTCATTGTTTCATATGAAAGAATTTCTACCACTTAGCCTAAAAAAAGAATCTTATTCACACGCTTGTAATGCCCCATTTTGATTATTGCGATTCCTTGCTAACTAATGTAAGTGCACTCTTAGCTGAGAGACTACAACGTGTTCATAATGTGTGCATACGATTCATCTGCAATACTCGTAAATTTGATCATATAACACCTTCCCTCCAGTTACTTTCATGGGTGCGTCTCAAGGAACGAAGAACAATACATTCACTGTCTCTTCTGTTTAGAATCATGCATACTTCTACTCCGAATTATCTGTTATCGCGCTTTCAATTCAACTCTTCGAAACCGACATCATGCACTTCTTTCTATCCCTCATCATAGAACGTCTTTATACTCATCTTCCTATACGTACTGTAGAAATACCTCGCCTCTGGAATTCATTACCTAATGACGTCAGGGACTGCCGGACTTTATCACAATTCAAAAGTAAATTGGAAAATTTTATCTTAGTTAATGTTTTTTAGGTATTGCTAGAAGTATTGATTTGTGTTTTTTTCTTTTTCTTTTTTAATCTAGAATATAATTGCAAGTTTCTTGTTTATGTTAGTTAATTAGTTAGGACAGAATTAATTATGATACTTAATCACTCATTTAAAGTTTGTGTGACTGCAACCTGCGTATATTTTTGTGTGGCTTTACTTTGTTTATAGTGCTTTTTCTCTCTCTCTTTATTTCTTGTGTAGCTTTTTTTGTTTATTTCTATTACTGTATTTGTATTCCTGGTGTTGTGGAAGAGAAGGCCTGATGGCCTTAACTACACCAGAATAAATAAATAAATAAATTTACTATTGAGCTTCGTGACTGTATATAGTAGACTCTGGAGAAAGTATAATCCCACATTATAACATAACAGACATTTTAAAGTAACACTGTGTTCAACATTCAGTTATATATTTGTACTACCAAAAATAATGTTTTTCCACCGATTTGGAAATACAGTAATAGTTCTTCTGTAAGCATGAGATTTTAATTTGTACCACGAACAAAAGCTACAAGCTACGAGGCGTCAGACACGTCTGTACTTTCATCAAGAAATAATGAGAAACAGATCCTTTCTAAGTGTTTACTTTTTTCCTTTAGTATCCCCTGCTAATTCTTGTATCCTCTAGGCTACAGCGTTTCTAGATAAAAATTTTTTTTTCATACTTTTTTATATGATTGGAAGATATTTTGGCTACAGCGTCTAGAATACAACTCTTAATAAAAGGTCTATCAGAGAAAAGATGACACGTTTTTGCAATTTCGAGGAACATACTGTATCATAGCTGTTACGCCATAAGGAAAATGCATAATAAACTGTTATGAGATGATAACTGATATTTAAAAATTAGAAATGAAAATATAATTCGTGATTAATTGCATATACTTGAATCACAAGCCAATTCTTTGGTAAGTTACAGTTTGTGTTCACCTTCAAAATGTTAAATGTTTTGTTTTATTTAACGAGGCTCCCAAATGCTGAGGTTATATCAGCGTCGCCGGTGTCTCGGAATTTTGTCCCGCAGGAGTTCTTTTACATGCCAGTAAATCTACTGGCATGAGCCTGTCGCACACTTAAATGCCATCGACCTGGCCCGGGATCGAACCCGCAACCTTGGGCATAGAAGGCCAGCGCTATACCAACTCCGCCAATCAGGCCGACTTCACCTTAAATATTTGTATAATTTTCTTCGTTATATTTTTCGCAATGTCTTTCAACGTTAGATTCTTTTGTAATGATAGGCTATATTTATTTTCATATTATGCACTGTGCGTCCCTACCACTTTTCTTTTTACTAAAAATAAATACCCATTCTGTGTTAAATTTACTATATGTTCTCTTGCATGTAATCTACGTACCCCTGGCCTATGACTTGCACTAACCCCTATTACTAGACTAGCCTGTTCGTTTTGTATCTTGTCTAATCTCCCGACGAGAGCTGCGGGCACTCAGAGCATCAAATGACATGGCTGCATGAACTGTTTCCATTTGTTTTTAATTTGAGCCTTTATTGCGATGATAACTTATCGTTGGGGTCAGAGTTCATTTTAAAAACAAGTCTTATTACTAGACAGTGGATGCGGGATGACTTAAGGAAAAGTGAAGTTGTTTCGTATCAGAGTATATGGCACGTGCCGCGCCGTCCTTCAGCGTACAAAACGAAGGAACCCCGATCTGTTCATAGTAACATTGCAACGCAATGTGTGCAGTTGTGTTATCCTGCTCAAGTATTTAGTACGCGTTGAATATGTTGTGCTGATCCATTCATAATGGCAAAACGTTAAATTCGCTTAAAGATACGAAATGCAATAAAGAAGTATGAGAGTGACATTTTATGCATTAACGAAGACAATATCGTGTATAATGTGTGTAAAATTGAAATAAAAACCAGAACAACTCAGGCTATAGAGAAACACTGCAACAGTACATCGCACAGGAAATGCGTTGAAATTAAATCTGAGGAACCATCTACATTATCGTCATTATCATCATCATCATCATCATCATCATCATCATTTAGTTGTGCCGGTCTAACGACACGTGCAACATGATGCTCAGTACAAATATTCCTCTAAAGAAATATTAGTGATCCCCATTTTAGAGATTTTCTTCAGAAATTCTCTCGATACAAAAACTGTTTAAGCGATAGGCGAAGACGATTCAGCTTCGACAACTTACGAGAATATATCGTCGTTTACTGCAACGCTGGTAATTGCATCAATGATGACGAGGACTGAACCTTGCAAGGTATGCAAGTTATTTTTCTTTTCCTTCTGACTGTACGGAGATACAGTAGCATGTTGACGTCGTCTGTTTACGTTTAAAACCTGTTCAGCAAATGGGTTGAATGAAAAAAATGTAACATATAGTAAATGTGCACTTACATTCAACGATAAATCATCCCGCATCCACTGTATACTTATTACAAGTAATATAAATAGTAATGACATTATGAATATATTCATCCATGGTAACAATATAAACTCTCTTTACAAAATAATATAACTAGTAATGGTACGTGCAAATTATAAGTAAGGATGGAAGTTCGTACATCGACACTGTGAAGTTAACTACGTCGCGTTTTTTTTGTAAATATCGTGTTTACATCAACTCAGGGTAGTTGGGGGACTTGCATAGAGCACTGCAATGCTTGAATCAAAACATTGTTCGGTATATGTATGTATGTATTTATTTACACTGCAAGTGGGCAAGCACCCGGTGGCAGTGGTATATACAATATTAACAATACACAATAGTTGGGTGACTAAAGCAAATAGACTGTAACACACATTAAAGAAAGTGACTTGTCTCATTCTCTCGTTCGTAGAAGACTGTTAGACATTTTAAATGAAAATGGTGTACTTTAAATGTCACTAATTGTGTTGCAATGCATAACTACATTCGTAAATTGTCAAATGTAAGCCTGTTCGATTGTCACTGAAACAATGTTTGTATTAAGAAAATATTCTCCCGACATCACATAATGTTAGTGTGCGTATATGAAATTGTTTATACTTGTTATAATGTTATGTATTATCTTGTGGCTGTTCACTATTTAATTCATAATGCACATCACAGAGTTTCGAATATGCCGGATTTTTTTTTTCAAGAATACTCTTCAGTTTTAGGTTAATCCTTTTATGATTATTAACAAATGATGGTACACAAATTTAAAGTTCTTTCACAACACGAGAGTAAGTATTGCGTACGCATGAGTGTTGATTCTCAAGTTTATAGAACGGAATAATTTGCACCTATCAGCATCAGGCACAAACCACAATAAAAAATGTACTGGTCCGAACAATTTCAGATGTTGGGTAAGTGTTTTAGTGTCACAATGTTTTTGTAAATCACGAAACTTTTTAACTAAAGCATAGCATTTGGCCCTCGGTTGTATAATTCCGTATCTAAATTACACCCAGAACTTCTGACATGTAACCAACTAATATATAACAAGAAAATTAGAAACGTGTTCATTTCTCCAATTTGATTAAATAAATTGATAGCCTATATTTATGACTTAATCAGCCTATATTATATTTGTATTCTATAATTTCGGAATATATATTTTTTTCATAAATTGACCTATTTGATTCTCGTACATCATTATTCTTCTCTATGTTAATATTATATTATGTAATTTCATTGTAACTGTAAATTTACTTTTAGTTTATATTTTATTTTATTTATATATTCCCCTTCCATTAATAATATATCCGAAGTGCTCATTCGGTCCTTAATTTTTTTAAATATTATCACAGTCTATTATATACTGTACAGTCACGAAGGTCAGTACGTAGTAAATATGCACCCATAGATAGTTGCTAACCACTAGGATCGCTAATATCGCCTCATTATAGACAATGCGAAATAGTACCGGCACAGTCTATTGTTCCTAGCACCCTCACAACTCAAGTTTCGTGACTGTATATGCTAGACTGTGATATTATTGTATCCTCTTTTTTATATTGATGTATTATTTTATTTATATATCTATTGTTGTAATTATATTCTGCATTCTGAAGTATTATTCTGTATTATTATGTTCTGTAAGATAGCCTCATTGTAAATATCTGATGATTTACTTACTTACTGGCTTTTAAGGAACCCGGAGGTTCATTGCCGCCCTCACATAAGCCCGCCATTGGTCCCTATCCTGAGCAAAATTAATCCATTCTCTATCATCATATCCCACCTCCCTCAAATCCATCCTAATATTATCTTCCCATCTACGTCTCGGCCTCCCTAAAGATCTTTTTCCCTTCGGCCTTTCAACTAACACTCTATATACATTTCTGGATTCGCCCATACGTGCTACATGCCCTGCCCATCTCAAACGTCTGGATTTAATGTTCCTAATTATGTCAGGTGAAGAATACAATCCGTGCAGTTCTGTGTTGTGTAACTTTCTCCATTCTCCTGTAACTTCATCCCTCTTAGCCCCAAATATTTTCCTAAGAATCTTATTCTCAAACACCCGTAGTCTCTGTTCCTCTCTCAAAGTGAGAGTCAAAGTTTCACAACCATAAAGAACAACCGGTAATATAACTGTTTTTATAAATTCTAACTTTCAGATTTTTCGACAGCAGACTGGATGATAAAAGTTTCTCAACCGAATAATAACAGGCATTTCCCATATTTATTCTGTGTTTAATATCTGATGATTTTAAATGTAATTTAGTTTATGTGAGAATTAGAAACTAAGTTTTCAATATGATATTTACAAGTGAGGTTACGTCTGTGTGATACTTAAGAATGGAAAGATATTTTTTCTCCTTTCACGTATTTTTCTTTGTATCCATAGCAACAGCAGTAGTTCGCCATCACTGTGGCTATAATCGGTACATAATAACTTATTATCTTACTTTGAATACAATTCAAAATGAATCACAAGCAAGACCTCACGTATAAAACACTACAGAATCGTCCGCAGCATATCAAAGTCACGTGACTTACGTTTTCAATGTTGATACTCTACGCAGTAGACCAGTAGCTCTCTATCTATACTTACTATAATATGTTTGATACCAACTGCTACAAATTTCGCATTATTATGTTAACCGAGAGTAAACTTTACCGGAATCAGAAGACAATAGAAATGAATCAACGTTTACTGTAACTTTACTCTGACCTTAAAATTAACTGGAGGTTAGCTTTACTCCAATAAAACTGGGTAATGTTATAATGGTTTTTAATCGTAAATAAAATTAACGTTTTATCTAGTGTGTCTCCAGTACGCATTTGCTTTGAAATGTTTCCAATAAAAACTCCAATGAACTGAGGTCAGGGGAACGGGCAGGCCGTGCAATGTATTGTGAGTAGACCTTACTGCCTTAATAAACATGATCCACTAATGTAAGACCCAAACGACATGAAATAAGAGTACTTGTAATTAAATAATAAAGCGAGATCGACTATATATATTTAATAATAATAATAATATGCATATGTCTCTTCTGATTTACATAAAATGTTAGCATAATTTTCTACTGAATGATACATTTTCCTTCCGTAATATTCAGTTTACATATATCTTCAGTTTCGCTTTAAAATTTTATCACACTGTATATGTATTACTTTCTTTATGACGCTTACAGTAAATAATACGTAACTGTCCAGAGATGATAATAAGATTGTAGCCACATGTTTTAATCAAACATAATCCACCATCTCGATAATCCGATTTAGGTTGTAGTATAAAAGCACTCGCACTGGTTCTGCATGTCAAGACATTCAAGAAGACGGAGAAGAGCACAGTTGTGAGAGCTTGTTACATTCTGAGGTAAGGAAACTATTTATTTTATTGGTATATTTACTTGTACAGACAGGGATAATGTTCCTTCTGCACGTAAAGCATTTAGGTAGTTGACCTTCTACGCATAATATCATTAAGTTAGGAGTGAAATTAATGAACTTTTATCAGTACGTTTTTCGGTACTAGATATCCGCACATGACTCAGATAGGCTTCTAACGGTCACCAGATATACTTTCCCTAACAGCAGGACGCCACTTTGATTAGCCCTGACAAGCATCAGTATTGATTGAATATCCGTAAGAAAGTATTGCCGATTTAACGCCGCTTTCTGTCATCGGGATATAGACGTGAACATTTTACAAGCATATTGTGAGCATCATCAGAGCTCGTACATTTTATCCTGAAATCAGAATCTTCCGATGACGTGAAGAGGAGGGGACTTGGATGAAATTCATTGTGCCACCGGCGTAGTTCGGGCGGTAGCGCGTTTGCCTGTTGATCCGGAGCTGTACTCGGACCTGGGTTCGATTCCCGCTTCGGCCGATTACCTAGCTGGATTTTTCGCAACCGTAAGACGAATGTCAGGTAATTCATGAAGAATCCTCGGCCTCACTTCGCTATCACTATTTAATCGACTCTAAATAACATAGTAGTCTATGTATTTAATCTGATGTAGTTAAGGCCATCAGGTCTTCTCTACCACATCACAGAAATACAAACAAACAAATGCAGAGGAAAGAAGTAAATAAGAAAAAGAAATAAAAGTACAAATACAAATAAAAAATACTATTGGAAAAAGAGAAGAGCAAAAAACACAATAGTAGTTGATACAGCGTTGTTAAATAACAATATAAAAATATATTGCTGATAGAATGAAATATTTTAAATATATTATTGCGTAATTATCTCCTTTTTTATTACAATGATCGGCTGAGAAACACTATTGGGAGATTACGATTGTGTGTTTCTTGAGGGAGATTTGTAAAATATTCATCAGTTCTTCATAACACCAATATCATTATTTCACTCTGATTTGGGATTATGGATCTAATTGTAAGATCGAGTTCTTTTAGCTGGCTGGGAAAGACAGAGATAATGACAGCACGCATTAAAATTAAAATTAAAAGACTCACCACCACAGGTATCACTAGTCACAACCGGGTTTCGAAACTAGAATCTTAGACCGTGATTCTCGTAATATAAACATCAAGGAAGGGAAGTTTTACCCTACGTAATGTAGGTGCAAAATTCTATTTAGCTACTCTTCCTATGTAAGTACTTACAAAGATTGAATGGCCCGTGCCCTAGTGTCGTGGTCTAAGCGCCGTATTCAAGAACGTCACTTCAACTTCACTTCGTCTTGACTTCCTGAAGTAGAAATTAGGTCATATAAAGTAAAGTATAGGATAATACTTATCTTAATATATAAAAGTGAATGTGGGTATGTATGTATGTATGTATGCATGGATGTTCTCTATACAAATCTACACGCTTTGACCGATATGCGTCAAAGTTTCCACATTTAACCTTCATTACCAGGAGAAAAACATAGGCTACATTAAAATTGTGCAAATGGACGTTAAATTAATTAAACAAATAAAAACTAAAATAAATACAATAAAACATTCATGTATAATACTAAAATGTAATTTTCTGCAGTCAATTGTACATTACAGACGTGGACAAATTATTAGACAAAAACTTTTTTCTTGGAAACATAATATAATTCGTCATATGAACCATCAGTATAATTCACAGAGTCTCTATTGTTGTAAATATGATTGTTTACATCTTCTGGTATATTTTTCCAATGGTTAAGTATATTTTGACTGGCTGTGTTGATACTACTGGTGTTTTAATTATATACTGCAGAAGATATTCAATAGTCTGTTCTCCTATGGCCTGCAAGAAGACCGGACATGAACGAAATTGAAAATCTGTGATCTATACTGAAGAAGAAAGTGAACAAAAAGAGGCTTACAACAAAATATGGGCTCATTTAAGCACTGTCTGTTATGTGACTAAATGATGCTGATATTAAAAGAAAGTGTCGAACTTTGGTTTCCAGCATCCCTGACAAAATCAACGTGTTAATAAAGAATAAGGGAATGTTCACAAAATATTAGTAACCTCCAGCCTCAATTTTCTGTTCAATATTTCTGTGCAAAATACATTTTCGTTCATTATTTCTGCCGATAAATATAGCTTTGTTGCACATATAATGAATTTAGTCTAATAAATTGTCCACGTCTGTATTATTGTCTGTTATATTCAACATCGACTTTCACGAGGTCATGGAAATTATAACACGAAATTAATTAACGTTGTTGATACACATTATGAAGGCTAAAACTAGATAGTGGGCCGATTCTGTTTTATTCAACTGAATTCTAGAATTATTTTAAACTGCTAGGATTGCTATCACACAATTTACTAAATATTAAATAACTATTGCGAAATATTGACTCACCAACAAGACTTGGCGTGAAAAACTCATGCGAAACGTAATAGAAGTGGCAATATTAACTGGAAAAACGAAAGGAGAAGATGTTTTAACCCACGCATTCCTATGATATCCACTAACATGCCTTTCGATTTTAAGTAACAGCAATTTCAGTGCGACTAGCATTTGTAATGGTCATATTAAAATTAAGCTCAAGGACAGTCGCTCAAAGTTGCAGACAGTAACTTTAAAACTCTGTGATTTTGATATTCTCAACTATATTTTATACAAAGAAGTGCTGGCCTTCTATGCCCAAGGTTGCGTGTTCGATCCCGGGCCAGATCGATGGCATTTAAGTGTGCTTAAATGCGACAGGCTCATGTCAGCAGATTTACTGGCATGTAAAAGAACTCCTGCGGGACAAAATTCCGGCACATCCGGCGACGCTGATATAACCTCTGCAGTTGCGAGCGTCGTTAAATAAAACATAACATTTATTTACAAAGAAGTAGGGGGAAAAAAAGATTTTGCACAAATAAAAAAGCAATTCAGTGAAACTTTTGTCATATTGCTAATGTAGTATCTGAATGTATGTTGTTGTTGTTGTTTTCTAATGCCAGGCATTTGACAATAAAGTCATTTGACCTCTTGCACTCCAATATTTTTCAAAGATATTATCATGGCCAGCCACTGAAGCACAGATTTTGAGGGTATCTGAATGTATAAGGCGACTGAAAATAACACTGTATTAATTCTAAAATATATGTCTCTCAAAATATTGTTGTTCATGTCCGAAAATGTGTTACTGCGAAATTCTAACTGTATAATCACGTTGCCAATGTCGTATGTTATGCGTTGTGGAAATAACAATCTTTTAATTTCTAAAAATCCAGGTATATGTCTCTCAGAATATTAGTCTTTATGTTAAAAAATGACTTATTGTGAATTTATATTGTATCTGTATTCTGTGTATAAAATAAGAATTAATATATGTTCTGAATTTGTGAGATATAGTTTCTCAAATCATATAAAAAATAGGCATACAGCGGTCAAGGGATAAAAAAATCTTCAAATATAAATTAAATTATATACGTATATATTGAGTCTTTGGTACGACCGACAGGTACATTTTGGCTCTCGATGACACCCGAACGGGTTCAGACTGGGAACAAGGGTATTCTCTGTTTATCTTCTCTGAAATTCAAGTGAAAGCACACATAAACATGAAATTATGTGAAATGCACAACTTCAGAATCAATGTACAGATCTTATAAATATTTTATCTCTGCCTCAGTGCAACGTCATATTTGCGGAGGAGGAAAGAAGACAGCAGAAAGGCTCTAATGCTTTTTAATACGTTGACTCCCATGACTAAGATAAGCCATTTGAAATTTAACAGTCACTGATCGACAGAGACAAAATGTAAGTCTGAGAACACTGATACAATGCTAAGTGGGCCTATAGGGACCGAGGGGTGTGTTTTTGTTTTGCTGAACTTCAAGACAATTCTAATTTATTTGAAGTTAGTGTGACTGTAGCCTATGTATGTTCATTTGGTTTTACTTTATTTATAGTTTGATTTTTTTTTATTATTTTATTTGTATTTCTGGTGATGTGGAAGAGAAGGCCCGATGACTTTAACTACGGCAATAAATAAATAAATACTCTCTCTCTCTATAGGCCTATATATATATATATATATATATATATATATATATATATATATATATATATATATATACACACACACACACACATACATACATACATACATACATACATACATACATACATACATACATACATACATACATACATACAAATTAAAAAAATAACATTTGAAAGTAAGACACGTGATGAAATATTTTCTTTCGTTGCCTGATTTGCAGTTGTTTTAAATTGAGTTAATCCTTTCAGGCACTTGGCTAAGAAGTTCATTAATTCATATAAATGTTATGGTTTATTTAACGACGCTCGCAACTGCAGAGATTATATCAGCGTCGCCGGATGTGCCGGAATTTTGTCCCGCAGGAGTTCTTTTACATGCCAGTAAATCTACTGACATGAGCCTGTTGCATTTAAGCACACTTAAATGCCATCGACCTGGCCCGGGATCGAACCCGCAACCTTGGGCATAGATGGCCAGCGCTATACCAACTTGCCAACCAGGGCGACAATTCATATAAATGACACTATGTAAAGATTCATCTTTACGGGCGAGGAAAGCTTATTAAAGACAATTCGTTTTGGTTGTCTATAGTTGAGTTTCTAAGATTTCGAAAAAGTCTAACAACCAGATTAATTAAAATAAGAAGCAAAAAGGACAACCTGGGCAACGCCGGGTGCTTTCAGCTAGTCCTTGATAACGTAAAATGTAGGTAAAAAGCAAGTGAACTTGGTATTCGACGTTCGATATCATACAATGAATGAATAATAGGATGCGAAACCTATTGTCTTTTCCGTTTCAAACGCTAGAGGCGCTAATGTAGGAATTGATCTTGCTGCCATCTGTTTTTCTAAGGATAACTAATTAGACCATGCATCAAGCAGCAAACCAAATGGCGAAAATAATAACTAATCAGTCCATGCATCCAGCAGCACACCAAGTAGCGAAAAGTTTTGATAGAGAACTAACCCTTCCTGTTTCGGTACATCTCATTCAAGTGTCCACTAGGGCTTTGAATTTTCATATGGCTACAGTCTATGCACCAATAACGTTGGAAAAATTGCAAATTGAGAAGAAATCCTGTTTTACTGTTTGTACAGAATTTCCTTGAGGCACAGTAATGTATTGTTCTCTCATTCTTGCAATGCAGTCACACATCTTATTATTCTACAAACTGTATATTTATAAACATGAATATGATCCCCTATCACATTCTGCGTAATAGCGCAAGGTAATTTACTGCGTGCGATTTGTTTTCCAATATGATGCCCTATTTCATGCAAGAGAGCCATGAATGTGTCTTTCGATAATCTAAATCTAACCTTAAAATCAATATTATCGTATTCTTCTAGAGCAGTGGTTCCCAAACTTTTTGAAACAAAAGTTTCTCATGAAGCCCTAAGAAGTGTTTAGTTTTTAGTTCTATCTCTCTATGTTCTATGAAGTATATACACACGATACGTTTACGAAAGTATGACTAATAAGGTGTGTGTATTGTTCTTATTGATAAGTGGGTCTGCGACCTCGATGTTGGATTAAGATTTAATTCGGGTGTAGAATTTCAATTTTTTGTTTAGGTCTGTTCGACCTTTAAAATCTTACATGATCTGAGTTCAGACCGGCGGCGAGAGCCAGGTCGGTTTCTATCTATAATTAATTTTATATCTTAGTACGAGAAGACCAGGTATTTGGAATAATTTTTTGTTTTATGATTATTATTATTAACTAGCCGTACCCGTGCGCTCCGCTGCACCTGTTAGAAATAAATATAAAGTAATTACATAATTAAAATAGGACATTTGATCCAGGTAACATTCGTGTTTGATATAAGGATAAATCATTTATTATGTTACTTAATTTAAATTGTATTTGCATAATTAAAATGCGATCATTTTGATCCAGAGACCACTCATTTGTTCATAAAAATTATTTTAGGAAATACAGGAAACGAATGTACAGAATAGCCTATCATGTTTTCTGTGCATAAGAAGCTATTTTAATCTTACCTGTCCTCGATTCACTCAGAAGTTACTGTAATAACATTATAGCATTATGTACATCTAGAGAAACTACACTTTCCAATGGTAAATTAATAATTAATTATACAAATCGGTTAATTTAACTTCCGATATTACTTCATACGAACACAGAAACATTATTTGTAGGCTATCTTTCATAGCTTTCGATTGTTGCTGTCCAAGGCCCCTTATAGACGAAGTCATTTGTTTTTTAATTCATTACACGGCCTTAGATGGCAGTTATTTTAATTTTAAAACTCATTTATCTCATTAAATATCAGTCCTATCAACATTTTTCAAGGAATAAAACTTATCGCAAATTATTTTTAAAGAAACTTTTGTTATGTAACATTTTTCATAAAAATCAATAATAAGCGAGATATTTCGATTTATTTAATTCAGGCCCCCTTATAACCCCCCTTTTAAATAATGTATTTTGAATGCCATATAGCCTAAAATCTAAGTTACAACGAACTTAATTTATATTCCAATTTTCATCGAAATCCGTTCAGCCATTATCGCGTGAAAAGGTAACAAACATACAGACAGACAGACAGACAGACATACAAACAAAAATTTCAAAAAGAGCTATTTTCGGTTTCAGGGTGGTTAATTGTATATGTTAAGACTAATTATTCTTGGAAAATCGAAAATTACCAGAAAAATTTCGGCTACAGATTTATTATTAGTATAGATTTTACTATTTTGGCAGACAAGTGCTGAAAAGAGTTAAATCCGATTTATTTCATGTAGCAGATTTAGAAAAAAAACTAGCCAAAATTCTATAATTTCTCGAAACAATCTCCATGATGAATTTGAACACTCATATAGAATAACTTTGTCTTATTCTGATCAGTCTGTTAGGATATGGTTCTGTGGGCGGCGTTCTTGCTTCTGTACGTTCTGGCGTACTCAGAGAGCATCGACCTCAACCAGTGCGGTGCACATCGCTCCATGGACTTCAAGTTATCAGTTTCCAGTCGCCGCAACCAGACGGGTCACTGGATCGCACAGGTAGGGAAGGAACATGAATCAAAAAGAGAACTGCGTAATGTACAGCCCAATTCACACAGAGAAGACGTGGCTCGGACATCCAGCGGAGGCATTATGGCTTTTTGAGTATCTCCCATGTAAAAAAAAAATGTATCAGTGCATACAGAGAGGACGAGATAGGGCATGCCACTCTGAAGCAGCGCTTCGCCTCTTTCCAGTCACGAGTGGCCATTCAAAGCGACATGTGGCGTCCGATTGCAGAAGATAATTCGTGACGATTTTGAATTTGATATTCAATTTTATGAAGATATTTTGTAATGTGGTATAGAAACATTGGTGGACATTATATAAAAATTCTGGTAACGATCGGGATACATGTTCAGTTCTTTCAGCACATCGAATATGTCATACATCCTTCCTTTTTCAACCACAAAATCTTACCTGTTTTTGAATATTAGCGAGTTGTACGACAGCCAGGGCATTCTCATCGTCTGAGGAAGACATTATGAAAGCTATGCGACGCGGAAGTGTCGCAAGGACTTTTGATTCTTCAGTATGCCTTGCTCACGTCATGTCAGCGTCATGTCTCCGCTCGACGTCCGAGCCACGTCCTGTCTACGTCTTCTCTGTATGAATTGCGCCTTAGAAGTGGAGTTATAATAGTGTCTCTTATTTACGCAAAGCACCAACATTTATCCAAAGGGGCAGGTCCTATACAGAATAAATAGTAATATGCGTTACAAGAGCGGTATGTTGAGGTTTTCATGTTCGAGGAAAAGTTTGAAAAAGCGAAACGTAGTTGAGCTTTTTTAATTTCCGAGAATTATAAGAAAACATACCGCTCGTGTATCGTACATTATTTTGTGCGAAGATCGTTTATTACATACCTGAAAGAGGAATTTCTAATTAGTTGCAATGAAATCTCCATCTTGGTTTCTGTTCAATGACGGCAAATTTGCAAAACAAAAATATCTATCTTCAACATTGTTGCTTTAAAATGTTTTCTATGTTTACTATATTCCAGCAGGCCGTGATATACGTCTGTCTTCCCCCCCCCCCAGTCTATGATGAGTCTGGACTCTTGTTGATTTTTTCACGGCTTCCTTAATGTTACTTGCATCACGAATGCAGTAACTGTAGTGGAGTTGTAGAGTTTACTTAATTTTTGCAAATATTTAAAAACAATAATTAACAGTGCAATTTAGGTGAAATTGCAGTGGTAAGTTTCCAATTTATAATTATTACTATATTGAACGTCTCTAAAAATAATATGTTAAAAGCCTAAAGCAGTAAAATCAATATGTCACTTAAGCGGCAAGAAGAGGGAAATTGTTATGTGTGTTAGGTTGGGAATACTGAATGTGGAATTTTAGACTTTCCGCGGATTGATTTTGTGCGGAAACCAAGCAAACACGCAAGATTTCGCACAAAAAAAATATAAATTAACCAAATATGTTAATATTTGTTCCTTTCAGAAGAAAATAACATCTGTATGCAAATATTATTAAAGAAAACCGCATCATGATATGTTGTTAAACAGCTGATCTGAATTATTTAAGTACCGGTACCGGCAGTAATGAGCGTTCTCGAGACATTTAACCGTTGTAACTTTTTTTTCTCATTTCTGCAGAACAATATTTTTTGTAGATTTTTCAATATTAAAGATGTTCAATTGAAATTTTTATGATACATGTAACGTAACCTAATAATTGCAAGTGATAATATTTTTATATCATTTTTGTATGAAATAAAGAAAATATATTAAATTGCTATTTGATAGTTTTTTTTTTAATTCTTAAAGAAGTACATTCAAAATTTACCCACTTAGATTTGTTACGTGGTACATAAGCTGTCATATGAGCCATAGATCATGTATTTGTGTCAAAGGATTTAACTCGTTTTATATCACTACTTTATTTTCGTATTTATTTTTACGTTTTGTAACACCTGCCTTGTCCAAAAATTCAAACTAACATTTAAATCTTAATTTCAAAATCTCTCATTGTTTGTGCCATTTAAACCATTTACAGGTATACTGGCGTTCAAAGATATCTGACCTACAGTTTTATGATCGTGTAAGCGAACTTTCTAAGC
This sequence comes from Periplaneta americana, assembly GCF_040183065.1. Lineage (NCBI taxonomy): Eukaryota > Metazoa > Arthropoda > Insecta > Blattodea > Blattidae > Periplaneta > Periplaneta americana. The sequence continues at coordinate 35,224,962 of NC_091118.1, read as the reverse complement.
ACGGGATATGTCATAAGCAAAGGTATAACAAATTGACAAACTATGAAATAGTTTCGCTAGTTCTGGTTAAAAAAGTGTCCGGGAAAGTGATGATGTAGATTCATTCGTTCATTCGTAGTGTTCTTCCCAAGTGCAGGTCTTTCACTGCAAACCCTGCTTTCTTCAATGTTCCCTATTTTCTGCCTTCCTCTTTTTCTCCTCATACGATCCATATATCTTAATATCGTCTACCATCTGATATCTTCTTATGCTCCGAACTCTTCTCTCGTTCACCATTTCTTCCAGTGTATCCTTCAGTAGTCAGTTTCGTCTCAGCCAGTTTCCTCTTCCTGATCAGTTTCAGCATAATTCTTTCTTCACCCACTCTTTCCAACACAGCTTCATTTCTTATTTTGTATGTCCACTTCACACACTCCATTCTTTTCCATATCCACATTTCAAATGCTTCTGTTCGCTTCTCTTCACTTCGCCGTAATGTCCATGTTTCTGTCCCATACAATGCCACACTCCATAGAAAGCACTTCACTAGTCTCTTATTTGGCTCTTTTTCCAGAGGCCCGCAGGAGATGCTCCTGTTTCTATTAGAAGCTTCTTTGGTCATTGCTATCCTCCTTTTGACTTCTTGGCAGCAGCTCATGTTACTGCTTATAGCACAAGCCAAGTAGGCTATATGAAATTGTCCACTTGCTCTACTGCCTCATTTAGAATTCGCAAGTTTACCTTCTATATTTTTCTTCATATGACCATGATCGTTTTATTTGTATTTATATTCATCCCATACTGCTCACATAAGCATAAATTATTCTCATAATTGATAATATAAGCAGTTTGCAGCTAAATCCACTATTGTTTTACAATCAACAGAAGGGGATGAAATACTCTATTCCATAATGCGGGTATATTTATGAGCGATTGGCAACACTGTCTATTAACTTCGCCATCTATTCATAGAAGTAATAACTAAAGAAGCCGCACTTACATCAACAAATTATCGATCACTATCGATTAGTAAGATTCAGGTATCTTTGAATGCCAGTGTACTACAAACGGTGAGAGGAAGGAAGAAAAAGAGTTTTCTTTCACAAGTCCTGTTCCTAAAGTACTACATAAATCCCAGCACGAGTATTATTTACAATATCCATTTAGTACACCAATTTGCATGTATCTTATATAATTGCCTTTATCTATAAGCACAAAAAAGTGACAAGGGTTCATAGGATTTTTGTGATTGCGGGAAACGTTTGTGCTCACGGTTGGAATGGACTGGAATAAATACTGATGTTAGTTGGTCTACATTTGAACTGTTGTATTATACAAAATTTATAACACAATATTACAGTCAATGAGGATTTACTTGTCTAGTCCCTTTTAGAAAGAGAGAGAATGCTCACCATCTCTCTCTACCCTCATTTATGATGGTCGACACTCCTTCAAACGACCACGAGTTACCAGTGGCGGCATTCTCTTCCTCTTCAAATTCTGACTCCACTCCGCCAGAAAGTTCGTTCATGTCCGTGTCGTCCAAATTGAATACGAACGAATAATAAATTTCCATCTACAAGTCCATCCTTCGCCCAATAAAATTTTTCAACTTTTTCTACGTGTTTACAGGCCTTCCTCTAATTTTCTTCCGTCACTTTTGCAAGTGCGCTCATTTTTAACCTTTTACACACGTTTTTTAAGAATCCTATTCGAGGGTTTCTTTCCTGGAGATCGCAGCACGCTTCCAATTCCACTTCCGCTTCCGCTTCCGCTTTCTTTTGTTTTTTTTTTTTTTTTTTTTTTTTTTTTTCTATTTTAATCCTGTTAACACCACGAGATGATATATCTGTCGCTGCAGCAGTTCTTTCGATAAAACTCGGCATAGATATTGTTTGTTTTCCGCATTTCAGTGCTTCATATTCTCCAGTAAAGAATTTATATGCATTAATAACTATGTTCATACCGTCCGACTTCAAGGCTTTCCCGCGTTTTCCCATATTGCCTACCATTATTATTAAATACAAGAGCACAACACTCATTGCAATATTTAAGGTAACAGTGAAACCATGCATCTCCGAAAACATTTTAATTTGTGAATTATATTATATTAAATTGGTACAACAAGATACAAACTCGTCCACACCTGTGGAGTAACGGTCAGCGCGTCTGGCCGCGAAATCAGGTGACCGGGTTCGAATCCCGGTCGGGGAAAGTTACCTGGTTGAGGTTTTTCCGAGGTTTTCCCTCAACCCAAAACGAGCAAATGCTGGGTAACTTTCGGTGGTGGACCCCAGACTCATTTCACCGGCATTATCACCTTCATTTCATTCAGATGCTAAGTAACCTGAGCTGTTGACACAGCGTCGTAAAATAACCCAATAAAAAAAAAGACACAAACTCACTTCACTATTCACAAAATACTACTAACTAATGAACTCAAACAACCCCGAGACGCCACTGAGAGATCCACTAATTGGGTTTGCAAAAGTGTGAAGGGAGAAGGGAGGAGAAAGGGAATTCCAAGAATTGTACAAAAGGAAACCTCTTGCCCGTCACATCTGGTGGCAATCGGTAGACAAGGACCTCAGACAAGGACAGTAGAAATCACGCCAACTTAATCCTCATGCACTGTACATATATACAGTTTTTTTTCTCCACTGGATATAATTATTTAACTTAACAATGATTTTGAATATAGCGAGATAGACACAATAATCTTATAATCAGAAATGTGACTGATTCTTGTTGCTATGTAAATAGCAAATAATATAAAATAAATTGGTCAATTAGAATGAAAACATTTCACGCTGTCCCCACCATAGTCATCACTTAAACAGTTATTTTCTCTGAGAAGTTGTCTGAATCCTTCCATACAAAGAAGTTGGAAGGTACACTGTGTTCAAAGATACCTGATTCATACTAGTCGATAGTGATCGAAATTTGTTGGTATCAGTGTGGCTTCTTTATCTATTATATGAACAGATGACGAAGTTAACAGTTAGTGTCGCTAAAAGTACATTACTATAAACGCATTACCGTATTCAAAATTGTATCCCCTTCTAATGATTGTAAAAATCACTACATTTAGCGGGAAACCGCTGATACTGTCAATTATGAGGATAATTTATACATAATCTATATATGTATAAGGTGCAATCAATATATTTTCGAACTGCACTTGTATTATTTATTGTACCGTTAAACATACATGCACATATATCTTCCATTTCGATTCTATAACTTTCTTTACAGAAGATATTTATCTCAGTTTTCGAAAAAAAAAAGTCAAGAAACAAACGATCAGTTGTTTACGGAGTCGGCCATCTTGTCCTTCTGTGCAAGACTTCTACTAGGGTGATAGGTTGTGTAACGATTATCATGTGTAATTGTACAATTCATATATAGAAAAGATTATACACTGTTTATTAGTTACGTTTTACGCAGTGGCGGTTTCTCGGGGGAGGGAAGGGAGGAACGTCCTACTCGCATTTTTCTTCTTTTGAAAGTAAATACCAAATAAAATATATGCCTTGAAATTCGAGGAAGGTTCGATAATTTTTAAGTTCACAGCTATAAGAAAACCTCGGTTGATCGAGTTTTAAACGACGCGCACTCATGTGCTGCTAGAAAACTGTGAGAAAGATGCGAGATTGTTTGTCTGGAGGAAAGTCAATCCATTCCTCCTTTACTGCAGTTAACACACATAGACAACAGCGCACTAGCGGCGAAAGATAGAAGCAGAGTTTTGAAGCAAGTAAATGAACGGAGAGGGAGGAGATCCTCCTCTGAATCAGCGCATGAGCGGGAAATATAGAAATCGACTACCGCTGCCATCTAACGATGCTGTATTCAACCAGACTATAACACATCTAGGAGGAGGCACAATAAAAACAGTTTTAACGCAAAGCTATGAAAGACACCATATAAACTTTTTTTAAAATTATAAAACAAAATACATTATTCATTGCACTTTATATAAGCTACTACTCATGGTTTGAAATTTTCGAGGATATCTGAAAGTTGAAGTTAAATTTATATAAAACAAAGAGGAAGTAGTTCTACGTTAGTATCGAAGATCTTTTTGGCCCCTGAAATTCACTTCCATTCATTGTCTACTAGACAGGACAACAGCCAAGTTGTCAGTTTTGTATAAATATATTTGAAATTGAAAGTACTCCAAACTACATTATTTTAACATAAAAAAATTAATCGGCCACCGGCAGCTGTGAACAATAATGGTAATATGACTTTACAAGAACTGACATTCTTCAAAAGCATGTGATACTGAACTTGTAAAATGTACATGTGGCAACACAGACCACGTGAGTGGGTGCAGTGTTCTCGCTTTCCTAACAGATTATTTCCTATTCCCACTTCCGTAAAACGGTTCTGGTTATGTGTTAGTAGCTAGTCTCTTCCAATACGTGTGATACTGTAGTGTGCGCGAAAAATGCTGCTAGTTTGTGAATTTCCTTGTAATTGTTAATTCGTGCAATTATCCAACAATGAATGGAAGTGAAAACATATTTTGGACAATTTAGGAAACTCGGTTTACAAGAACAGATTATTTCTATACAAAAGAGGAGGCCAACCCACTATCTGGTTTTACATGTATGCATGTAGGCTAATTTGTAGCATGTTTCTCTCAAGAAGGTGTCATTTTGCGCTGTTAACTTCTTTCCTCCTCTTAAGAAATATGCAGGAGCCGCCACTGGTTTTACGTTCCAATGGTGTATAACCTTTATACTGTAGACCTATATAGTTTATTAGTAAAATGGAAATGTATACCTACAAAGAAGTTATTCATAAATAATGCTTTTCAACTACTTAAGTACACATGCATTATCACTTCATTAAGAAGACAGAATGTCAGTTTTAAGAAATAATATAATTTCTGATTGATGTAGATTTATGCTGTAAGTTGTTGCTCTTGAAGATAGGTAATTGTAATATCTGTATGGCTCAATGGCGTGATCTGCCATTTATATCCAAAAGCCGCAGCCGTCTTCCCACAAAGAGAGTGAAACAAATCGAGCCTTCGGTAAACCGAGTAATAAGAGTCCGCATGGTGGAAGAGCTTTGCATACGCTAGGCGCTCAGTATCATTGTAAAATTAAAATAATTCAGAACCGGTTTTGCAGGACTCTAGTCCGAACATCATGTTTATTTAGGTAAGAGATTAGCAACGAACCAAACGAGTCACGCATATGTTTAAAACCGTAGAGAAAATTGGAGTAGATTATACTGAGCTTTGACTTTCAGGCTATGCTGCAGCATAAGGGGTATAATGTCACGGATGTGCAGAATATTGGACCATGGAATCTGGATATAGATCACACTTCATCCTCTTGTGAAGGAGTGGAGACGATTACAATAATCGCCATTGTTACAGGTAAGACTGAACGCATCACAAGTTCTTTGATATCGGTCTCAACTACGCCAACTTCGTAGAACTAAAGTACCATAGCAGCAGCAGTAGCAGTAACAGTAATAAAAATTAAAATTAGAGGAATAATAATAATAACAATAACAATAATTTCCTTACTTACAAATGGCTTTTAAGGAACCCGGAGGTTCATTGCCGCCATCACATAAGTCCGCAATCGGTCCCTATCCTGTGCAAGATTAATCCAGTCCCTATCATCATATCCCACCTCCCTCAAATCCATTTTAATATTATCCTCCCATCTACGTCTCGGCCTTCCCAAAGGTCTTTTTCCCTCCGGTCTCCCAACTAACATTCTATATGCATTTCTGGATTTTGCCCATACGTGCTACATGCCCTGCCCATTTCAAACGTCTGGATTTAATGTTCCTAATTATGTCAGGTGAAGAATACAAAGCGTGAAGTTCTGCGTTGTGTAACTTTCTCCATTCTCCTGTAACTTCATCCCTCTTAACCCAAATATTTTTCTAAGAACCTTATTCTCAAACACTCTTATCTCTGTTCCACTCTCGAAGTGAGAGTCTAAGTTTCACAACCATACAGAACAATCGGTAATATAACTGTTTTATAAATTCTAACTTTCAGATTTTTTGACAGCAGACTAGATGACAAAAGCTTCTCAACCGAATAATAACAGGCATTTCCCACATTAATTCTGCGTTTAATTTCCTCCCGTGTGCCATTTATATTTGTTACTGTCGCTCCAAGATATTTGAATTTTTCCATAATAATAATAATAATAATAATAATAATAATAATAATAATAATAATAATAATAATAATAATAATAATAATAATAATAATAGAAAATTTTTGTATGTTAATGCCATCATTAGACCCTTGAGAGACAAACTGTTCATGGGAACATTCATTTCCATAGTTATAATACCATAGATACCATCGTGTAGGTCTACGTAGATGACCAAGTTCTTATCGCCAACACAGAACAGTTATTTACGATATGATTATCGTAACATTTCATATTGCAATTCGAGATTGGATAGTTGCATATCGTAAAATGTTTTATCCACTTTAATAAAAAATTATTTTTTAAATAAATTGTATAATTTGTATTAGCTATGAACATGTCTTGTGACTTTTTGTATTCGTATTAGCCTATTATTAGTTTCTTCCTGCAAGAGACGATTCGTTTTTGTTTGTTTGTTTTAGTTTTGAACACGATAGGTTTTTGTTTATAACAGAACAGCAGTACTAGGAGAAATAAACAAACATTGTTAAAATGAGTTCAAACCAGGATTCAGATATTGAAATTGCTGCAAATTCTGTAATTGAGTGTTTAGTACCATTGAAATCCCGCGTAAGATATGAAGTGGAATAAAAAAAATTGAAGATTGGTGTTCCAAGAAAAATGTAGAAAGTGTGTCGAAGGTAATTCTGGCATATTTTAGTAAGTATGATTACCTAACTAGTTGCGTAATAGAAGTATCATTACCTAACTAGTTGCGTAGTGGAAGTACCATTACCTAACCAGTTGCGCAATGAATGTATTTACAACATTTTTATTAGTGATGTAAAGTCTACATTACTTAAAGTGAATAAAATGAATTACAGAACTCGATTCACCATCTTAGTATTACTGCACAAGATTTTAACATGGGAATCTAAAAAAGAAAAAGTTATGTACTTTCCTTGAAAGTTATCCATGAGAAGACAAGTTTTTATTAAAAATTCAATATTGGAGAAGTCAACTAGCTTATATCTAAACATATCTTGAAGAATGTGGTTTAATAGTTATTCAAGACTGAAAATTGTAATAGGTTCTTCAGAATCATTAACCAAGTTTTCAAAACAACAAGGTTCAAAAACACACAAGATTAAGGCTTATAAAATTGTGGTAATACCCACTCTCTATTATGGTAGTGAGACATGAATCATACGAATTCTAGATGAAAGCCGCATAACATCTGCTGGAATGAGATTTTTGGGGAGAACTGCTGGATACAGCCTTTTAGATTACAAAGGAAATTAAGCAATAGTTAATGAACACAAAACACCCCTACAGTGAATATCTCAGTGACTATAGATAAAATGTCAGGTGAACGAGCAGGCCAAGTAACTGATTTACCACGTTCAATCCACTTACTACGTTATTTTCGGTCCAGATCGCGACGTTCTTAAAGCGTTATGTGCTGATTATCGGTCATGCTTGTACCACATAACCATTCTGTTCCTCAAGGGTACCGGTATGGCCTTCAAAAGGTAAGGAAAAATGGTTCCTAAAAATATGGCATATCATCTGCCATTTACGGTACGATTTATGAAACAAGTCCTAACAACGGTACAGCAGTGCTAAAAAGTGTTATTTTATATCTCACTAAAAAGTCATTGGTGCCTTTAAAAATGAAGTCATTACTCTATCTCCTTAACGAACAAGATCACAAGAAAGATAAACTCATTTAATTCCCCTTTGTACTTAAACAAACAACTTCCATTTAAAACAGTTTTTCATTTGGCGCCTGAGAAGAAAAATTATTTTGGTTGAGCAAAATAAATAGGACATTCTATATCTTTCAAAGACTTCAACTTTTTCCATACTCGTAAGTTTGTTTGAAAAAAATGTTAGTTTTATTTAATGACGCTCGCAACTGCCGAGGTTATATCAGCGTCGCCGGTGTGCCGGAATTTTGTCCCGCAGGAGTTCTTTCACATGCCAATAAATCTACTGACATGAACCTGTCGCGTTTAAGCACACTTAAATGCCATCGAGCTGGTCCGGATTCGAACCCGCATCCTTGGGCATAGAAGGCCAGCACTATACCAACTACGCCAACCAAGCCGACAAGATTGTTTTAATTTATACTGTATTTTGTAAATTACACATTAACAGTCAAACCGTGTATAGTTTTTATACGAGACTTATGCAGAGTTGAGACAGAAAACGTTACTAATAAACCGTGAATAAGCTATGGACGTATAAACAGGCTGTAACTATACAACGGGAATTACTTTGCAGTAGTTATATACACGAAACCCCTTGTTCAAGTGTTGTATATAGCGAAAAAATGGCCGCCCCTCTTAACAGCTGTTCGTATCGACTGTCATTTTCTGATGATGGTTACCTTGTAACCACAGAACAACAAACCAAAGATCATAGAATTATTAGAATAAAATTGCTGTAGCTTGTACTCTTTGACCAAAATGTAGTGTGGTAATCGATTAGAGCCAGTTGTACTATCGATATTTAACACGCCACACTAGAGCGCTCTACCGGATGCAATAGAGAACCTCAGATATTCTATTACCTTTCGTAACGAAGTAATGACGAAACTATGACGTAGCTGTGTAACAGTTATACTATACACGACGTATGTAGTGATTATTAATAAGGAATTTACACACGACTTATAAACGAGCTACTCATTGTATAAGTATAAGACAGTTAAACACCTGTATATAGAGTTTTTATTAGTAAGGCCGTAAGATTTTTAAATTTAGTTTGAACCTTTATGTAATATGAAAAACAGTTTGGAACACGAGAGGTACAGGTGCAACGTTCTATTTTATTGTTATTATTATTATTATTATTATTATTATTATTATTATTATTATTAATCGGTTATTTTACGACACTTTATCAACTACTGTGGTTATCTAGCGTCTGAGTGAGATGGTGATAATGCCGGTGAAATGAGCACAGGTTCAGCGCCGAAAGTTACCCAGAATTTTCTCTTAATGAGTTGAGAGAAAACCCAGGAAAAACCTCAATTAGGTAATTTGCACCAACTAGGATTTGAACCCGGTCCCGCTCGTTTCATAGTCAGGCATGCTAACCGTTACTCCACAGCGGTGGATGCAACGTCTTATTATAAAATGGTTATTTTGAATATCTTAATTTTAAAATTTCTTCAAAACCTGCAGTAAACTATTTTATAACTATCAATATCTAAGCACAAAAAAAACATCGTAGGCCTTGCGTACAATTTACATAGTCACTTAACTTTAAACTCATTTTTCTCAGCATTAGCTTTATGTTACTTACATCCCTTGTGCTCTAGACCCCTCATATTAGTACATTATGCAACGAGCCTATAATGATAGTAATTAAGCCGCGAGGATGTTTATGAAACGAGCGCAAGCGACTTTTTATGCTCGACCATATTTCTAACTTGAAATTATTCATAAGTATTCATGTTATTCTTATGTGACTGGGGAGCGAACTGACCTTGTGCAGTCTCGTAAATTGTGAGATGTGCGCAGACGCGAAAGTATTGATTTTTTCCGGGCAACGAATGTCGACGACCTTGATATAACCTAGAGAGTAAGATAAACGTTAAACTTGATATAACCTTGAAATTGAATTCCACACTGAAAAATGAGATGATAAATTGAATTTATTTGAATATTATTTACAATTAAAGCTAATTATTATAGTAACAGAACATAACCTTCTGCGACAATTTTGGATTTCCAGCCTGCGTGACGTTTTGCTAGTTGTCCTTCGATTGCATATCCGAGAATAATCGAAAACCTGAACTTTAATGAATAGGTGTACTTTAATGACATGCAGTAAAGGGCTGCTACCAGGTGTATAATTACTACATTTCGGCATGCTAGCCTAGAGCATAAAATACAGGGTGTATCTAAATTGATGTCAAATATTTCGGGGACGTCTTCCTAACATCAAAACAGTAAAAAAAGTTAATATGAATATAGGTCTCAAAACCATTCGTCAGGGAGTTATTAAGGGATTTATCTCTTCATTGACCGCCGATTGTTTGATGGTTTTTTGTTTGTTTTTTGTAGACAAAGAAATCAGAAGAAAATATATTCTGTGAGTGAACAGAACGAAATGAGTTGCATCATTTAATTGATTATGTGCCTCTGGACGTCATGCAATAAATCTGATTTTTACACGATGCTGCTTCAGCTCATTTCAGTTTGATAGTTTGTAATTTTTTTAATGATCAATTTCCGCAAAGATGGATTGGTTGAAGGGGAATCATTGCATGGCCTGCTCGATCGCCTGATTTGAATCCAATGGATTTCTTCGTCCGGGGACATTTAAAGTCCCTTGTTTATGCGACTCCTGTACTTGATGTTGACATTCTGAGAGCTATCCAAACTGGATTTCACCAAGTACGAAACAGTCCAGGAATTTTCAACAGAGTATGCCAGAGCATGTAACGCAGGCTTAGATGGTACATTGAAGCAGGAGGAAGCCACTTCGAGCAATTTTTGTAACATTAAAGTTTGTCTTGTAACTCTGAAATAAATGATTTTGAGACCAATGTTCACATGAACTTTTTGTAATGTTTCGTGTTAAGAACACGTCCCCGAAATATTTGACACCGATTTAGATACACCCTGTATAGTTTATTCCGCTTTCACAAATAATGGCTTACTAAAGTTTTGTATCCAATTTCTTTTCATTCGGTACAGCGTCCACTCAAGAGCTTCCACGAAGTCCTGATCGTCCGGTTCCGATCTCAGTTTCAAGTAGCCCAGGACCTGACTACGAGCTGCTGAGTGGACTTGGATACTACAAGCTGCACACAGAGGGCAAGAATTGGAATGACGCTCGTCGCATCTGCAAAGAGGAGGGGGAGGGGGTCCATCTCGCCATCATCAACTCGGAACGCGAGGCAGGAGAGTTGAAGGCGATCCTCGCCAAACATCCAAAAATGTTCTCCGACTGGAAGAACGAGTACGCGTTCATTGGATTGAGCGACATGCGCAGTGAGGGAGAGTGGACCACCGTCTTAGGTGAGTTTTGAAAGATTGTATAAACTGTGAACCGAGAAATGTCACCTAAGTTTGGTCCGGACCATTTAGGAAGACGTCCCAACAGCCAGTGACCCAGGCAATTCCTTTTTCTCTTCATGATCAGTTTCACATTATTCCTTTTTCATCCAACCCTTTTTAGCATAGTGGGAAATGATGTTAGGCTACAGATATGCTTCTTGTGGAAAACAAAATCTTTTGACATACCGAGACAAATGTTTGAAATAACAGTAATCTCTTGAAAAAAAAAAAAAAAAACAGTGCAGTCACTCCTTCACAGACATAATGCTACACCACACGTTAACATTTAGGCTATTTATTTTCATTTCATATATCACATGTTGGTGTTCGAGATCCACAAATCTTTACATTGTGCTTACTATCCTTTCTGGACAAGTGAAAAGTGGACTAATCCGGAAAAAGGTATATCTAACATCCATAATAGTTGAAAAAAGTTTGGCCAAAATCTTGACGGTAGTACGGGTTTCCGATAATGATGTAAATTCTTATCTCATGGGGCTTCAGGCTGCAAGGTTAAAGGTGTCTTTTGGAGATGGAAAAATGTCCTGTAGATCTGAAACAGTGTGGTCCACCTGTCAGCATAGGGCTCTGCCTTCTGTAGGGAAACTTTGAGCCTAAATTCATGAACCCATCCCGAATCCGGCCATCATAAGCGGAGCCAATAGAATTTTTGTTGCAAACGCTGAATAAAGTCCAAATACAGAGTGTTTCAAAAGTAATTGCCAATAATTTACAGATGAAAAGTACAAACTAACACAAGTAAAAATCTCTAATACGCATTGGTCCACATTACATTTTATCGCATGCATATCTCTGATTGCATTGTCCCGTTGATTTGTTTTTGAACACACTGCTGTATTCAAATTCATATAACTTAGGAACTACTGAAGACAGAGAGATAAAATTTTACATAGATGTTAAGTAACCTATTTAAAAACTTTTCTCTTTATTAGAATTTTGATTTTTACACTATACATTAAAATAATCACGTTTATGTATAAAAGTGAACCCCCAAAAAATAACAATCATATTATGATACTTGTAATTTAGTATCTAAGCAGTGTATTAAAAATCGAATCAATCCATTTTGTAGATAATTTTCTTGTGAATATGGTGGTGAAAACAGCTTTATAATATCTCAATAATTGGCTGAGTTGTATCGTTTTTTTTTTTTTCAAATCATTGTTGAGGGGGTTAAATTATACAATTTTTGCCCCCCCCCATAATTTTTTTTAACAATGCAAGACTTGATTTATTTCATCCATGTGTTAATTTTGTGTAAACAAATTGGAAGTCCTAAACAAGAAACAAAGAAGTTAAAAATTTTCAGTATCCTCTTCCCTTGACCACTGTCGAGATAAGGCACATTTTCTGTTGAGATTCTTCGCTGACTAAGAGCAGACGTGCAGACATCCTTAAATGAATTATACCTAGAGCAGGTGTTCAAAATGCTGTCCATGCATGTGAACGCAAAGTTGTGTTCTTCTTTGTATTGAGCTGCGATCCTCTCAGCCAGTCCTGGATCATTCCTTATTTGCTGAAAGGCACATTCAATCCGAAACCGCAGTTCTGAGCTCAGAAGCGTAAACGAGGCTTTTTACATGATCCCTAAACACAGAAATGTAATTGGATTTAAATCTGAAGCCAGGTGCAGACTCTTCTCTGCCTAAGAAAATATCGCATGAGCAGTTGATTTGCGGACCAGAGCTTACTGGAGCTTTTTTGCTTCTTTCAGTATGTACAGTAGTGGAAAGAAAACCGGACCGACCCTTGTAGCTGATTTCAGAGCCTTGTTCACTCCAGAGCACGATAGACTGATAACTAAGACTTTCGTGGTTCGAATCCTATCTGGGAAGGAAATTTTTTTTTGTTTCTTATTCAAATTTATTCTCAATACTTTTCGATTGCTGGTAAAATTCATGTTCTGGGAACAATAAGTTAATTAAGTAGTGAAATATCGCTGCAATCGAAAAGTATTAGGAATAAATTTGAATAAGGAACAAAAAAAAAAGTTTCCTTCTCCAGGCAGGATTCGAACCACAAAGTCTTAGTAACCAGTCTATCGTGCTCTGGAGTGAACAAAGCTCTGAAATCAGCTACAAAAGTAGGTCCGGTTTTTTTGCCACTGCTGTACTTTTCATATGTAAATGATTCATAATCACTTTTGAAACACTCTGTATATTCACCAAGCTATTGGAATATTATCTATGAGTTCGATTCTGTAATAGGAATGTAGTACTACAAAATAAAGAAGCTAATGAATATATTTTCTTATAATTTCAGATCAACCACTTCACACTACAGGGTACAGCCAGTGGGCGCCGAATCAGCCTACCAACGGGACAAATGACGACTGTGGATTAATAGGACGAAATGGATTGATGTATGATGTGGCCTGCGATCATCTCCTAGCCTTCTTTTGCGAGAAAGAACTGTAGTTGCCATAACACATACTCTATTTGAAATGTATATCTTATAAATATACAGCAGAACTTGGTTATAGCGTTATAAGATAAAGCAGGAGTTCTCAAACTTTTTGAGATCACGTTCCCCTTCACATGTCACATTTTCCTTACGGCGAAGTCCTGCCCCTGTACCCCCCAAGAAAACTGAAATTCGATTTGCTGATATTATTTTTTAAGTAAAATAATAGGTTATTTTACATTACTGTCTTGTTTTCCTTTAAATTTAAAGATACAACTTACTTACTTACTGGCTTTTAAGGAACCCTGAGGTTCATTGCCGCCCCCACATAAGCCCGCCATTGGTCCCTATCCTGAGCAAAATTAATCCATTCTCTATCATCATATCCAACTTCCCTCAAATCCACTTTAATATTATCTTCCCATCTACGTCTCGGCCTCCCTAAAGGTCTTTTTCCCTCCGGCCTCCCAACTAAGGCTCTATATGCATTTCTGGATTCGCCCACACGTGCTACATGCCCTGCCCATCTCAAACGTCTGGATTTAATGTTCCTAATTATGTCAGGTGAAGAATACAATGCGTGCAGTTCTGTGTTGTGTAACTTTCTCCATTCTCCTGTAACTTCATCCCTCTTAGCCCCAAATATTTTCCTAAGAATCTTATTCTCAAACACCCGTAGTCTCCGTTCCTCTCTCAAAGTGAGAGTCCAAGTTTCACAACCATAAAGAATAACCGGTAATATAACTGTTTTATAAATTCTAACTTTCAGATTTTTTGACAGCAGACTGGATGATAAAAGCTTTTCAACCGAATATTAACAGGCATTTCCCATATTTGTTTAATTTCCTCCCGAATATCATTTATATTTGTTACTGCTGCTCCAAGATATTTGAACTTCTCCACCTCTTCAAAAGATAAATGTCGAATTTTTATATTTCCATTTCGTACAATATTCTGGTCACGAGACATAATCATATACTTTGTCTTTTCGGGATTTACTTTCAAACCTAACTCTTTACTTGCTTCCAGTAAAATTTCCGTGTTTTCCCGAATCATTTGTGGATTTTCTCCTAACATATTCACGTCATCCGCATAAACAAGCAGCTGATGTAACCCGTTCAATTCCAAACCCCCTCTATTATCCTGGACTTTCCTAATGGCATACTCTAGAGCAAAGTTAAAAAGTAAAGGTGATAATGAATCTCCTTGCTTTAGCCCACAGTGAATTGGAAACGCATCTGACAGAAACTGACCTGAGTCATTCCACGTCAAATCGCACAGCAATAAAACACGACCTTCTCGGAAATGGTAGAATTTTTTTTCATGAATTCCAGACATCAAATAAGGAGACCCGTATTTTTTATTTTCACAATTATTAATTATTTGTGTAGTTATGCATATTTGAAGTTACGCAAATTATGCGTGCACTGTTACATAAACTCGCTTGGAACTTTGTGTCTACATATAATTGAAATTGCGGTTTTCGCATTTGAAAGACGAAATACAACACTTTTTATTACTTTAGGCCTATCACAAATAAATTTAAAATTTGGCCTATTTTTTTAATCATTTCTTTTTCAAAGCAAAATTACTATATTAAATAGCCAAGTTAAAAATCTGAAAAATATATAGACTTGTTCGCTGATGTATTATCTGTAAACTACTGCATTTATAAATATGGAATCGGCACCCATACATTTGTAACAATTTATTTTCCGGAGGCATGCACGCGCTCGCGATGCCCAGCTAATGAACTGCTTGCAGCCATAGGCTAGAAGGCTGCCCGTGGAAATTTCCCGTTGCATCTGATGTCACCATACTAATCATCAAATGATTAATACCTTAAGGAACAGTAAATATCTTACCTAAAATTATTTTATTATTGTCAGCTCAGGGGGAAGCCCTTCACAGTTTATACTGTAATATAGCGAAGTGTTTGATGATAGCAAGACAGGGTAAGGCAATAAACTTTATGGCAATAAACAGATGGCATGAGAGAAAAATAATCAGTTTGGGTTTGAATTTCGCGCAGTGACGTGACTTCTATACAACATGAGTGATGGTAAAGATCGCGCAATATATAACAAGTGTTTAAATCCATTTACCTTCCTAATCACGCTTTTAAAAAGAAAAGTACACTAAGACGCGTAAGTCGCGACTTATTGATAAAGCTCAATTTAAAGGAGTCTTTGAGTGTGCAAATATGTGATTTGTTCCGTAAAAATCAATCAATTTCCGCATAGGTCAAGTGAAATTATATGTGAAGCCGGTAGTTCTTGTGATATTAATAAACATGAATCAAATGAAAGTGCGGACAGAGAAAGTGATTATCCCAGTATTTCTTCTAGCAGTTCTATGGATACAGTGCTAGAAATCAGTAATATTGAGGAATTAAACAAGAGTTTGATGTCAATAGAATCCCCTATCAAGAAAAGAAAGATACAACAAAACGATACCCCCGTGAAAAGTTTCAAAAGTAAAAGGCTCCCTAGCATGTTAAGTTTTTCATGTAGAAGATGCATCATCATCCATTCAAAAGTCAGCCATATTTTATTTTTGACGGAATGCAAAGAAAGTACAACCTGAAAATTACATAGTTATTGCAGACGTTTCTGAAAATTATTCATTTGTAATACAAGATTCAATACAAGGTGTGCATTGGAACATATGCCAAGCCACAATACAGTACAATTTTAATTTTACTTCCTACTTTATTTTATTTTATATTCTCTTATAGGCCTATTAATATTATATCTGAACTGTGACCGAACACGAGCGCTGCTCATTCGGTCTCAAATTTTGTTAATACTACTGCATCTCCTTTGTTTATATTGATTGTATTTTTTATTTCTATTTCTCCTATTTGTAATTATATTCTTTATTCTGTATATTTAAATAAATAAATAAATAAATAAATCCTTTCGTAGTATATTTCAAAGGAGATACAGAAATTCGTTACAAAAGTAATGTCATCTCAGAAACCATGAAACATGACACCGATCCCTTTCACTTTTTCAATCCGAAGCAATCAATTTCTTAAAGCAAGAATTCAACGATATGAAAAAAATCATCACTTTTCCAATGGATCAAGTTTACAATACAAAATAAAATTGAAATAATTGCTTACATGAAGACGATTATGGAATTAGTGCTGAGTGACACTTCTTTGCAATGTCGCATGGCAAAGGTCCATGTGTTGGCATTGAAGATACTGTTAAAAGACTTGCCACGAGAGTTAGCCTATACAAGATCCTATAACAACACAAAAAGAAACTGTTTGATTAGTCACAAAAAACATTTCTAACGTGTCATTTATATTTTGTCCATTCAATAAGCACAAAAACCACACTGAAAATTTGCATGCCAGATACTATAATATAAAACCAATAACTGGTACATTAAAATTATATTCTTTCATTCCGTTGTCAAAAACGGAAGATTTAGTAAAACAATTTTCTTTCAAGAAAGAAGATAGACGAATGAAAATTTAAAATGTGAATGAAAATAAACATTTGAAAAGCATAATGTACAATTATTTGAAGATATCATAATAAGTAAATTAGCAGTGTTTCCTCGAGTAACTTGATCCGTACTGGGTGTAATGTTGCAACGTTCAGTCAATTATCCAGCGCCGATAAACCTCTTAGCGCGCTTTAACGCTTCCCGTCCACTGCTGCTGCGCCGACCGCTACACATTCTGTCGTAAGTAATTAAATTTCCATTAAACTATTGGAGATCCCATTCTGATTTTTTCTGGAATTATTAAGAATACTTCAGTGCACCTAGTAGGCATTTTTTTTAGATTTTTAATAGGGCTATTTCACATTGATGTATATGTTTTAAAAATTGAATTATAAAAAAATATTTGAAATAATTATATTAAAATTAGTTAGTAAATATTTAATAAAAGACAGTACTTTAAGCTTTCAAATGCATTTTTCAAAAAAATTTTAACATCAATATCGTCAGAAATATGACGCTTTAAATGTTGCATTGTGCGACATTTTTAACGAATTTCAAGATGTAATATTTTAAAAACATGTGGACTTAGGAGGAAATAAAAATACACTTGTTGGTTTATGAGACCCATAGAGTTGGTAAAAAAAAATATAAACGCAATCAGAAATATGAAGGTCAAAATTTGTATAATTTTGTGCGATTTGACGAACTCTGCTGTACGTTTCACTGAGACACAGTTTAATTAATCGAACTAGTTTCTTGGCAATACCAAATTCAATAAGAATATCATATAAAACTTCTCACTTAACCGAGTCATATACCTTTTTGAAAACTATGAATAACTGATGCACTGTACCCTTATACTCCCATTTTTTCTCCATTATCTGTCGAATACAAAATATCTGGTCAATAGTTGATCTATTACGCCTAAAACCACATTGATGATCCCCAATAATTTCATCTACATATGGAGTTAATACATTAGAATAAAATAAATATGTACACGTACTGAAAAGTTGCATGTTCCACTACATTATACATTATACTCACATATTTCAGTTTCCCCATATAGCCGCAACGTCCCAGATAAAGACCGGTGACACACCAGGGCGTCGCGACGCACAGTTTGAGAACCCCTGTAATAAAGAATCAGAAAATTGCGTTGTTACAATGCAATGGAGATATATGGTAGAGGTATTATTAAGGACTAGCCGTACCCGTGCGCTCCGCTCCACTTGTTAGAAATAAATATAAAGTAATTACATAATTAAAATAGGACGTTTGATCCAGGGAACACTCGTGTTTTATAGAAGGATAAATCGTTTAATATGTTACTTAATTTAAATTCTATTTAAATAATTAAAATGCGATCTTTTGGTCCAGAGACACTCATTTGGTGCAATGACAATTCCTTTAACATGTTTCTTATTTGTTATTACATGCAACCATAGTTTAATGAAGATTGACATATTTAGTTTTAATGTGTAAACTTTATATAACTTGCTATATGTTTCCATTGAATTATGGTAATAACTTAATTTTAACCCTCAGTAAATGGCCCTTGACCCACTATGGTTCTGAACCCTTCAAATAACTTAAATAGTGATACAGCATATATAGTGATATGTAATTATATTTCTTTCTTTCGAAAATGTAAGAATTCACGATCTGCTATGTACCATTGCCATGGTATGAATAAATGTGTTTTTTCTTCCTACTCAAAAATTTTATATTTTGCACATTGGAGTTACTGCAGGAACAACAACGCTATAATCTGAGGCGGCGGTGAAAATGTATTGTATTGTTATTTTAAAAGTTTTGTATATCCTTAAATATCAGTCATATCAAAATTTTAAATAGAATAAAACTTATTGGAAATGATTTTTGAAGCAACTTTTGTTATGTAACATTTTTCACAAAAATCAATAATAAGCGAGATATTTCGGTTTATTTAATTCAGACTCCCTTATACCTCCCCTTTTAAATAAAGTATTTTGAATCCCATATACCCTAAAATCCAAATTACAACGAACTTAATTTATATTCCAATTTTCATCGAAATCTGTTCAGCCATTATTGCGTGAAAAGGTAACAAACATCCAGACAGAGAGACAGACAGACAGACAGACATACAAACAAAAATGTCAAAAAAGCGATTTTCGGTTTCAGGATGGTTAATTATACATGTTAACACCAATTATTTATGGAAAATCGAAAATGACCAGAAAAAGTTCGGCTACAGATTTATTATTAGTATAGATGGTACATTTTCGTAATCATGATAAATGTGGTGCCTAGAAGCAAAGCCAACAATCTCCTCTGTGGAAAATTTTATAGTATAAGAAAAAGCTATTAGAGGTGTTCACAGAACGAAGATTTGAACAATAAGTATTTGTATATGTAAATTGAACACCAGGAAAGAAATTTTAAATAATATTTTCACTTTACAATTACTGTGGAACACGTTATAGGGCCTTTGGTCCACTACGTTTCGTCCACTTTTTTTGTCCACTGACATATTTTGTCCATTGACCATTTAGTTTATTTTCATGCTTCGTCCATTATGTCATAACAGATATGTTCTGTAGGGTGAAAAAATTAATCTTTACGTAGTTCAAATTCTAATATTAAAATGCTAAATTTGATTTTTAAAGTGCTATTTTTTAATTTTAATTTTCTAAATTCTACAATCTTTAAGTATTACATTATGAGGTCGAGAATGACACACACTATATTAGTTCTTGCATTTTTACTCTACATTTACAATAATGGAAGCTGTCCTAAAATGGCATACGTAGGATAAAATGACATACCATAGGTTTCTCGATTCTTCGTACGAGACGTCAGTCCTCTGACCTTGGTTATGTTCGCATGTTGGTAACACAGAACCTCCATAAATGGCGTTTATTTTCCGTGAAAAAAAAAAAAAAAATTCTTTACATGCTTTAATCAGTAAAACTCTTGTTGCCGAACTTTGGAATGACATTTCTTTGGTGATGTTTTACGTAGAATTGAAGGAAGTAAACATATATTTTGTTATACATAAGTCATGTAAATACTTTCGTTCTAAAAGTGTTTTGTTACCTTCAAGTCCATGTGAGCGTGCACAGTGTCTCCTTATGCTGAAAACTATCACTCAGGGAAAATGACGTACCATCTATTATGCTAAACTGACATACCGGTACTATGTCATTTTTCCTCAATTGATAAGTTTATGAGGTTTTAGGTGAACATCACATCCATCTTACACTAAATTGGAATGCTGATGAATCAGCACAATCAACGGTTCAGAGACAGAAAATTATTGCAGCTCGAGGAAAGAAGCAAGTAGGGTTAATGTGCCAAGCAAAGTCCACAAGCTGCAGTGAAACTTTGTTCCGCTTGCTTTAATATTTGCCTCAATTGTTTATTGAATTCAAATTTTTTTAAGATTTCGGTTTATTTTATGTCACTACGACTAATACATAATGTTAACAAAAGCGGCTGTAGAAAGAAATTAGAATGTGCTTTTTAAATTAATATCGTTACATCTGTTGCGCATCTCAAGATATTGTGCTACACAGAGCGACACTGAGAGCGTGTGTTTTTGCATTGCATAGATATTTAATATTATTTAATATATTACAGTGAATGTATTTTTATCTTATCTCAAATGGTTTTCTCATTGCATCTGTAAACAAAATGTGATGGCTTCTGAAAATAAAGGGGCTGTGTCCTGATTTTTTTTTTTTTTTTTTAGTTTTGTCTATTCCTGGTAAAAATTATCAATTATTGCATATAAGCTGTCTTTAAATAAATACTTTATTATTGTTATTATTAAATCACAGCGATATTTTGTGCATGAGTATTATTGCTGTTATTTGCCAACTTATACTTACATTATGTTATTCCAACTATCGATTTCCAAGTAAGCATATGCGATACCGCTTAATATCGTACGCGCAACAACACGCAAGCCTTGAAAGCAGAAATAAAAAATGGCAGGCGCTAGTTTTACTCATTGATAAACAAAACAGCCAAATAAACATTAACCCAATTTCAAACTTTTCACTAGGAGCCATTCCCCAGTTAAATTTTACAAATTGCGCAATAAACAACACCTATTTAAAATCAAATAAATTCTGTTCATATTAATTTTAATATTCTAACAAACTGGGCTCACTTCCTGTGTTTAATAAGTGTTGCTTTGAGGTTAAAATCTCCAAACCAAAGCCCTGGAAAAAATCAATAAATACTGCGTAGATGCAAAAGTGCTCCGTGCATGACATCTGTTGCAATAGTCGAGAACACTCTGAAAATACACTCATGGTCATCGTTTCATTATCAGTAAAGTAACAAGGTAAGATATTTGTAAAAAAATCAAAACTTAGACATTTAATTATGTCCAACCAAAACAGCGTATGCATCTTGCCTATTATGGTAATTAAGACGCTCGTATGAAAATTATGAAATTCCCTTACGCTCATTTAATAAACATATTCGCGTCTTAATTACTACTATTATAGGCTCGTTGCATAATATACTATTTTAATTTTGATTGATGCATAAATCTGTTAACAAAAATACGACTGAGAGCAGAATAATCTTCAAAAGCTGTTTTACTCAAGGACCATTGTCGCAGATTGCTCTATGTTGCTTGTGGCTTCATAATAGAATATCATCTGTTTCGCAACTTCCAGCGTATAAGAAAACTCAAAAACTTGGAAGCGGTTGAACTGGGTATCACAGAATTCTTCGCATCAAAACTATAAATTGGTACCGTCGCAGGATAACAAACACAGCTGGAAGGTGACTAATGAGCATAAAATCGAATGATATTTACTTTGAAGATTATATTAATTTCTTGTCCCACCACACTGCAACCAAACTTTTTTCCCAAAATCGGCATCATTTAGGATTCTTATGAGTAGAGTCCAGTGTTTCATTACCTAAAGCAGCGGTCGTCAGCACAGAGCACCCTGGGGCTAGCGTCTCTTGCCCGCGGAGAACACAGTGCACCATGGAGCACTCGTAGCTGCTAGCGGGTATGCTCTCTACCTCTTCCTGATGCACGACGGGGCACACGGGACGGCTCCGCTTACCCTTTGCACATTTCAGCGAGTGCTGACGACCACTGACCTAAAGCCTCCAAGCGACCCACAGCAGTGTAGGTATTGTCATCCTCTGAGGAGTTTAGTGCTGAGAGGAATGCGGTTCCTACTAGTCTAGCGCGGTACTGGAGTGGGAGGGAACAGTGACATCGCCAGTCTGGAAGGAAGTACAATCATACTGAAAACATTCGCCCAATTTACGAAAGCAGTATGCCTGTTAGTTTTCTAACGTATTTTTGGCGAGATAGAGATACAACCATTCGTACTTACGTGTTCAGAGAAGGAAAGTATTGTAGAAATTTTTATTTATTTATTTACTTATTCATTTATTTATTTATTTATTTATTCATTCATTCTTTTATTCATTCAATCATTCATTCTGGTGAAGTTAAGGCCATCACATCACCAGAAATACAAACACAATGAAATAAATAAAAAGAAAAATCATAATACAACTACAATAATATAAATGAAAAGAAGAATCATACTATAAAATTTAGTGATTAGTAGAACTGAATTTAATTTGTAAAGTAATCAATTTAAATATACTGTATTGCTGAACTCACTTGAGAAGTAAAACTACTTGATTTGTATTTTAAGATATCACCAACAAATGATTTTCGCATGACATTATAGGAATCTGTTTTTCAAGATACCAATCACACATTATTCTAAAATTCCGATAGAATAAAACCAAAAATTTTCCACAGCGTGTTTCCTTAAAAATGATTTGTAACGGTGAAATATTTAATATGAGTAATTCATACAATATTAACATAGCTAACATCAGGGAGATGTTTGAGCAAAAATTGCAACAATATATTTAATATATTAATAACAAAACCATATAGGCCTAGGTAAACAATATGTATATGAAATATTCACACACTACTACAAACTGAAGACTGCATATTTTTGGACGATTAATACTTCCTACTCCGCTCGGCTCGGCTTGGCTGTAGCAACAATAGTAATATGCGTTACAAGAGCGGTATGTTGATGTTTTCATGTTCGAGGAAAAGATTGAAAAAACGAAATGTAGTTGAGCTTTTTTAATTTCCGAGAACATGAAAACAAACATACCGCTCGTGTATCGTACATTATTTTGTGCGAAGATCGTTTATTACATACCTGAAAGAGGAATTTCTAATTAGTTGCAATGAAATCTCCATCTTGGTTTCTGTTCAATGACGGCAACTTTTAAAAACTAAAATATCTATCTTCAACATTGTTGCTATAAAATGTTTTTGTGTGTTTACTATATTCCAGCAGGCCGTGATATACGTCTGTCTTTTTTGTCCCCAGTCTATAAATGCAACTTAAAACAAACGGTAAGGTTATGTAATGATTTATTTTTCATTTTAATATTTTAACAATATTATTTATATAACATATTGCAGTAATAACATCGGCATCTGGAATCTTGTTGATTTTTTCACGTCTTCCTTAATGTTACTTGCATTACAAATGCAGTAACTTTAGTGAAGTTGTAGAGTTTACTTAATTTTTGCAAATATTTAAAAACAATAATTAACAGTGCAATTTAGGTGAAATTGCAGTGGTAAGTTTCCAATTTATAATTATTACTATGTTAAACGTCTCTAAAAATAATATGTTAAAAGCCTAAAGCAGTAAAATGAATATGGCGCTTAAGCGGTAAGAAGAGGGAAATTGTTATGTGTGTTACGTTGGGCATACTGAATGTGGTATTTCACACTTACCGCGTATTGGTTTTGTGCGGAAACCAAGCAAATGCGCACGATCTCGCACAAAAGAATCTACCTGCAACCCCCCGCACCGATGGCAAGAGTACCTCAGGTCCCAGCGCTAAACTCGTCGGAGGAAGACAGTATGTATGGAGCACAGATCGGCGACACTCGACCCTATTACACTGCTTCGCCGATTTACTGAATGCGTTTGAGTCTAAAGAAAGCAGTGAAACAATACGTGGTCTATTGTTTTGACTGGAATCCAAGCACCCCATTACCGGTGAGGTACCATGTCAGAAAATACTTTTTTTTTTAACACCTTGAAAACGGCGCAAATACTAAGGATATTGCTGGAGAGTTTAAGGTAATATTTCTCTCCTTCCTTTCTTTTATCTTTCTTTCTGTCTTAATATTTCTCACGAAGTAAATACAATATTATTCAACACCTTGAAAACGACGCAGATACTAAGGATATTGCTGGAGAGTTTAAGGTAATATTTCTCTCCTTCCTTTCTTTTATCTTTCTTTCTGTCTTAATATTTCTCACAAAGTAAATACAATATTATTCAACACCTTGAAAACGACGCAGATACTAAGGATATTGCTGGAGAGTTTAAGGTAATATTTCTCTCCTTCCTTTCTTTTATCTTTCTTTCTGTCTTAATATTTCTCACAAAGGAAATACAATATTATTCAACGCCTTGAAAACGACGCAGATACTAAGGATATGGCTGGTGAAATTAAGATAATATTTCTCTCCTTCCTTTCTTTCTTTGTCTTTATTTCCCAATTTTTTTTTCTTAGTACTTTATTTGCCTATGATTGAGGTTCTGACGGATAAGTACATACATCATTTATCAGGCAGTACATCTCACTTGACGATTTATGTCAGAGGAAGAACAACTGTTTGTGTACATCTGAAGTCTGATTAGTATAATATGTAGCTAGTCAGCGATGTATGCAATGGAAGGGGGATAAGGAACTGGCCAGTCTACCCCATTATCTCCTAGCCTAGTTGTCTCGTAAGTTGTGCCTTGTTGGTATCATTTGTGAGGTTCATACCTGTCTTCGGACAGTTGACTAAACAACAAAAATAAATTCTTTATTTATTTTCTTATTTATTTATTATTATATTTTATTGATAGATATATTCTGAGAAATATAATTAATTCGTATTAACAATGTATCAAGAGTCACTTTTTATAATCAATTAACAACTCTTAAATACCTATTCCCGTATAGTCGATTTTTTACAGGCCATAACATTCCTGGATTTTCATATTCTACTTAAACATGATGCTTGCCGAATGCAGGAGACTTGCTCCGAGTGTTATACAGAGTGATTTATATAGAACTGACACATTTATTTCTTTAATTATTCCGTTGGAAACTCATTCAATGACCCAATTTTAGCACCAAATTAAGCAGAATGTTCTGCAGTATCGATTCCTTGTCACTAGATGCACAGATGTTTATGTTTTATTCCTATTGTTGGCAGCTGTTTTCGACATTTTGTGTCAACGTGAAAATGCAGTACACATTAAATCAACGACTCTTCCTTGTGAAGCAATACTGGATTACGAATTCAATTACAGTTACTCAAAGGGCATACCAGAGAGAATTTGGTGTTCGTAATCCTCCCAAAAGAAACACAATACTGGGACTGGTAAACAAATTGGGAACAACTGGATCTCTGGTGAGTGAAAAGGGCAAGCATCGTTCATCTAGGCTTCCAACAGTTGTTGTTGACGTAAGAGCACGACTGGAGCAGTCACCCAAAAAATCATTAAGACGTTTGTCGCAGGAGACAGGGTACACCTACTCAATGTATCAGAGAGCTTAAAGCCATATAGGGTTACGGTTGTTCATCAGCTACAGGAACCAAATAAGGATAAAAGATTGAATTATTGTCGTTGGTTTCAGACGTTCATTGTGCAAAATCCTGCCATATTGTCCATCACACGGTTCACAGATGAAGCAGGGTTCCATTTATCCGGTTATGTGACGACCGAATAATTTCCAGGAACCTGTGGCCACCGAGATCTCCGGATTTGACAACGCCGGACTTCTTTCTATGGGGTTACTTAAAAGACAGCGTTTACGCCACACGTCCCCAGACATTGGACGATCTGAAGCACAACATCACACAGGAGATTCAAGCTAACAACAGAGTCCTCCAACGAGTGGCCAGTAACATGGAAGGACGTGTTGAGTTGTGCCTTATGCAGGATGGAGGACATTTTCAACATTTGCTATAGAGGTAAATAATCTCCCAAAATTCCTCTACATTTTAGGTATAATAAGTTGTCGCTAGCACAATTCGTTTTGAAACAATTAATGAAAGAAATGTGTCAGTTCTATATAAATCACTCTGTATCTGAGCAGGTAGACATTGTGTTTTCCAATATCGACGGAGAGTGTACGAGTACATAGTTCAGGTCTGCTGTTTTGTGAACAGGCGAAAACGAAAAAAAGCTGGGTGCTTGGAGATCAGTGCTCTAATAGAAGAATTTGATAGTCATCAGTTTATTAGGGAAGAACAACGTGTATTTTATCAGAAAGAAGGAGAAATTTTTCATCTGAAACACTTAAAATGTTTACATTCATTCATCGTGGTGCGTAAAGAATCGTAAAGCTCACACACATAATTTCTTTTATTTTTAGTTTGTGTTGATACTTGTTTTTTTTTTTTTTTATTTGTTAATTCCAACCTTTCATTAAATTTGAAGTCTCTTCATACAGTTTACGTATTGTAAACATCAGGGGTAGACAAATTCCAAGCAGTATGTAGCCATGAGGATTAAAAAATTTTAGGTGATGCCTGAATTGTTTATTTAGTTCGTTTTCTTTTACTTACTAAGGCTAATACATAATATTAACAAAAGCGGTTATAGGAAGAAATTCGAATGTACTTCTTAGATTAATATTGCTATAAATTTTGTTGCGCATTTCAAGATACTGCCACAAGCGAATAGGGATTATAAAGAATGGACACTTCGCGTCGGTACCTTTGATGTAGCTGGACTGATTTCAATGACCTTCAAGCCAGCTAGAGCGTCAGATTCTGCTTTCTCCCTAGAATTGGCGCTGACATCACACCAGCTAGCAGTCGACACAGCGGAAATATAACACATACAATTAATACATCTAGGTACATTATGTACTCAAATAAAATAAATTGGATCCATAGAATAATAAATCAGTCATTAACTGTAATGTCTAGACCTAGAGTTCCTTTACAATGAGAGTTGAGACGTTGACCCCAACAACAATTAAAATATGTAATGATTTGATAGCGCTGAAATGGAAAAACAAAACTCTTAGGAGAAGTAAAACCATATACCTATATTATATTATATTATATTATATTATATTATATTATATTATATACAATAATATTAAACTTAATTTTATAATGTTCTATATTATTTTATAATATCATTTATGATATCTGAAATATAAAATATTATTTTTACAACTAGTTTGTCACTGAGAAATAAGGAAAAGCTGTTAACTTGAATTTATTTGAAGCAAAGCGTTACTGGATTATGCAATAAGGTAGGCGATGTTTGGATCCCGTGTCTCAACTCTATTCTCAATGATTATCTTAGCGTATGCTCGATTACACTAACCTCTAGCGCTTGAAAGTGGAACTATACGCTGCGCACAGAGAAACAAAATACAGGAAAATTCGCTCAGTGTCCATTCTTTATAATCCCTATTCGCTGCTGCCACTACATAGCTTCAGTAGAGGGCACAGAGCATCTCTGAGAGCGTGTGTTTACATTGCATAGAATAGATATTTAATAGTCAGTTCTGGATATAGTGAACTCGGTTATAGTGAATATTCGACTATAGTGAACCTAAATCGTTGGTCCCGACGCGCATACATTAAAAAGTACATTAATATTTCCGTTTATAGTGAACCCTCATTTCGGTTATAGTGAACCTAAAACTATAACTTCCCCAAGAAAATGTAATTTTAAAATGGCCAAAATGGTAATTTAGGAAACCTATTCTCCCATAAACTTCCAAGAATATGTTCAGAACAAAATCTCAGATCTTCTACTTCTTAAGTGCATTGAAATATGAAGGATTTGTTCAGGTTCCTGGACAGCTTGAATCATGTTAAAGAGAATAGTGTACGCAGTGAGGGATAAAGGAAGGATTAGCTATGACTCCTTTAAAAGAGGTTATTAGAAGAGGTTATTTTGTAAAAGAGAGTAGAGTGATAACCAAAGGATAAATACAAGAAGGATTAGAGTATAATGGTCCTCAATCCTTCCTCCCGCAAGTTTGTAAAAGTGAACCCGGGGAAATTCCAAGGCCGAGTATACAGTAGCATACCTCTAGTGGGAAGAGGTGCGAAATCAATCAGTGCCTACTACCTACATGGCCAGATTAGATTCAAGTTTCGAACTGTGAACATCAGGATGTCAAAGCGTAAAATGTTTAAGTTGAAAGATCCAGCGAACATTAGTACTGATATTGAACGTGGTCTGACCCAAACGGACATTAATATTGTATGTACAGCAACATCAGTAGTATAAAAACGGACACTTCGGTTTTAGTGAATCTCTGATATAGTGAATGAAATATGCTGGTCCGCAGATGTCCACTATAACCTGAGTTGACTGTATTGTTTAATATAATTCAATACATGTATAACCTTAGATCGAATGGTTTCCCGCTGCATGTATGGGTAAGTGGAGATGGCTCCTTAAAACTTCTGATATAGTGAACGAAATATGCTGGTCCGCAGAGGTCCACTAAAACCTGAGTTGACTGTATTGTTTATTATAATTCAATACATGTATAACCTTAGATCGAATGGTTTCCCCACTGCATGTATGGGTAAGTGGAGATGGCTCCTTAAAACTTCTGATATAGTGAACAAAATATGCTGGTCCGCAGAGGTCCACTATAACCTGAGTTGACTGTATTGTTTAATATAATTAAATACATGTATAACCTTAGACCGAATGGTTTCCCCGCTGCATGTATGGGTAAGTGGAGATGGCTCCTTAAAACTTTTGATATAGTGAACGAAATATTCTGGTCCGCAGAGGTCCACTATAACCTGAGTTGACTGTATTGTTTAATATAATTCAATACATGTATAACCTTAGATCGAATGGTTTCCCCACTGCATGTATGGGTAAGTGGAGATGGCTCCTTAAAACTTCTGATATAGTGAACGAAATATGCTGGTCCGCAGAGGTCCACTATAACCTGAGTTGACTGTATTGTTTAATATAATTCAATACATGTATAACCTTAGATCGAATGGTTTCCCCACTGCATGTATGGGGAAGTGGAGATGGCTTCTTAAAACTTCTGATATAGTGAACGAAATATGCTGGTCCGCAGAGGTCCACTATAACCTGAGTTGACTGTATTGTTTAATATAATTCAATACATGTATAACCTTAGATCGAATGGTTTCCCCACTGCATGTATGGGTAAGTGGAGATGGCTCCTTAAAACTTCTGATATAGTGAACGAAATATGCTAGTCCGCAGAGGTCCACTATAACCTGAGTTGGCTGTATTGTTCATTATAATTCAATACATGTATAACCTTAGATCGAATGGTTTCCCGCTGCATGTATGGGTAAGTGGAGATGGCTCCTTAAAACTTCTGATATAGTGAACGAAATATGCTAGTCCGCAGAGGTCCACTATAACCTGAGTTGGCTGTATTGTTCATTATAATTCAATACATGTATAACTTAGATCGAATGGTTTCCCGCTGCATGTATGGGTAAGTGGAGATGGCTCCTTAAAACTTCTGATATAGTGAACGAAATATGTTGGTCCGCAGAGGTCCACTATAACCTGAGTTGACTGTATTGTTTAATATAATTCAATACATGTATAACCTTAGATCGAATGGTTTCCCCACTGCATGTATGGGTAAGTGGAGGTGGCTCCTTACAACTTCTGATATAGTGAACGAAATATGCTGGTCCGCTGAGGTCCACTATAACCTGAGTTGGCTGTATTGTTCATTATAATTCAATACATGTATAACCTTAGATCGAATGGTTTCCCGCTGCATGTATGGGTAAGTGGAGATGGCTCCTTAAAACTTCTGATATAGTGAACGAAATATGCTGGTCCGCAGAGGTCCACTATAACCTGAGTTGGCTGTATTGTTTAATATAATTCAATACATGTATAACCTTAGATCGAATGGTTTCCCGCTGCATGTATGGGTAAGTGGAGATGGCTCCTTAAAACTTCTGATATAGTGAACGAAATATGTTGGTCCGCAGAGGTCCACTATAACCTGAGTTGACTGTATTGTTTAATATAATTCAATACATGTATAACCTTAGATCGAATGGTTTCCCCACTGCATGTATGGGTAAGTGGAGGTGGCTCCTTACAACTTCTGATATAGTGAACGAAATATGCTGGTCCGCTGAGGTCCACTATAACCTGAGTTGGCTGTATTGTTCATTATAATTCAATACATGTATAACCTTAGATCGAATGGTTTCCCGCTGCATGTATGGGTAAGTGGAGATGGCTCCTTAAAACTTCTGATATAGTGAACGAAATATGCTAGTCCGCAGAGGTCCACTATAACCTGAGTTGGCTGTATTGTTCATTATAATTCAATACATGTATAACCTTAGATCCAATGGTTTCCCGCTGCATGTATGGGTAAGTGGAGATGGCTCCTTAAAACTTCTGATATAGTGAACGAAATATGTTGGTCCGCAGAGGTCCACTATAACCTGAGTTGACTGTATTGTTTAATATAATTCAATACATGTATAACCTTAGATCGAATGGTTTCCCCACTGCATGTATGGGTAAGTGGAGGTGGCTCCTTACAACTTCTGATATAGTGAACGAAATATGCTAGTCCGCAGAGGTCCACTATAACCTGAGTTGGCTGTATTGTTCATTATAATTCAATACATGTATAACCTTAGATCGAATGGTTTCCCCACTGCATGTATGGGTAAGTGGAGATGGCTCCTTAAAACTTTCAGTTTTATCTAACCCTAGTAAGAATGATTTTTATTGCATATAAGCTGATCTTAAATAAATACTTCGTAATTACATATTGCTATTAAATCCAAGTGGTATTTTGTACATGAGCACTATTCCTGTTGTTCACAAACTTATACTCACTTAAACACACAGAAATGGAGCGTGCGGGGTGAGATTGCAGCGTGAACTGTTGACTCGCAACTTACTCTCCGTTCCAAGCTAGTATGATCGAGTACACCTAACTTGTACCCAAAGTAACCAAACGCAGGACTCTACTTATGAGAGAGTATCTGTATTTGGATATTATGATTGAAAACATTTTCTGTGGAAGGTTACCCTCTGTACAGATTTAAGCATCAGGATGGGGTTTGTAATCAATACTATTTTTCTTTCAAATGGATTGTCTTCACCACGACTTAGGGTCCCATTTACTCTTTGATTTCTTGTCAGGATCTTTCTTCCGAAAGTCCAATACTCCCGTTACAAGGGACCGGAGCCTCGTCTTTTGCCCTTCTCTCTCACAAGTAAACATTCTCATGAGGGAAGATAAAAAAGTTATTTTGTTTTCTTCCACCATGTTAATAATGTCAAAAACAAGTGCTTATTCAAATTTTGGCCACTCGAGCAAAATTATGAGGGCCGTAAAAATGTTTACCTAAGGCCGTTTACAAAAAGAAAACACAATTTCATGTAAAGATTTATTTGAACATATAGGCACAGAAATTACTGTTGAGATATTTTTCAACATATTATCCACCGGAACTGAGACATTTGTCATACCGTAGGATCAACTTTTGCAGCCTTGTGTCGTAGAAGCCTGCAGCCTGGGATCGTAATTAATGTGTGACAGCCGTCTGCATGTTTCTGTCGATCCCATGGTATGACATATATCTCAATTTCAGACAGAATATGTTGAAAAATAGCTCAAAAGTTGTATCTGTTCTAATAAATTTTTGCAATGTTATTGCTTTTTTTTTTTCTGTAATCAGCCCCAGGGAAATTTATTTTTACGGCCTTCGCAATTGCGTTCGAGTACAAGCACTTGTTTTGGCATTATTAGCATGATGAAAGAAAAAGCAACTTTTTTAACTGTCCCATGAGAATGTTCGCTTATCAACTACACCTCGAGATCTCGCTTCGTGATGTACAGTGTGTCCACCATGAACCTGACACATTTCATTTGGCTGCCAAAAATCAATGAATGGAAATAAGTTGGTAACATGCATTGCAATATGTAGAGAAACTGTGGAAATTTCGTTGGCTATTTTTAAAAACCCGCGCGAGAGGTTGTATAACGTGGCGCTGTCGTAGCGTAAGTCAAAATGGCGACAGCGCAAGAGCGAGCACAAGCGATCTGGTGGTATGCTGAAACAAATTCGGTGATTCAAGTGCAACGCAACTTTCGGCGCGTGTTCCAGAAGGAGCCACCATCACGGAACACCATTAAGACATGGAAACAGTACTTTTTGGCAACGGGAAGTGTGGTGAAATTGCATGGTGGCGGTAATGTGCGCGTATCAGAGGAGTGTGTAGCAGCAGTGAGACAGGCGTATGAACGAAGTCCACGCAAGTCAGTTCGACAAGCGGGACGAGAACTGCAGATGCCGAAGTCCACGGTACATAAGATACTGCATCGCTCTCTTGGGTTTCATGCATACAAATTGCAGTTGGTTCATGAACTGAAACCAGATGACGGTAATAAGAGGCAGGCATTTGCTATCGACATGTTACAGCACATTGATGAAGACCCAACATTTTTAACTCGCATTGCTTTTTCTGATGAGGCCACTTTTCATTTATCGGGCAAAGTCAACACACATAATGCGCGTATTTGGGGGTCAGAAAACCCACGCTGCATTGTGGAACACATTCGTGACATCCCGAAATTAAATGTGAAATGCGGATTGATGCACAATTTGATCATCGGCCCCTTTTTCTTTGCAGAAAAAACAGTTACGCGCAATACCTATCTCGACATGTTGGATCAATTTGTTGTGCCTCAGTTAATGCATTTGCAGCCGAACGTCATCTTTCACCACATTGGAGCCTGATCGTTCGAGAATTTCTCGACACACAATTTCCCGGTCGCTGGATTGGGCGTGATGGACCGACAAGATGGCCACCTCGATCACCGGATATTACCCCTCTAGACTTTTTCTTGTGGGGATATGTCAAGAACAAAGTGTATACAGGCCACAAAATTCGTTATATTCAACAGCTACGCGGCCGCATAAGAGATGCCGTCAATTCCGTTACGCCCGAGATGCTTCAGAAGACCTGGCAGGAAATTGAATTCAGGCTAGATGTTCTTCGTGCAACGAGAGGATC
This sequence comes from Periplaneta americana, assembly GCF_040183065.1. Lineage (NCBI taxonomy): Eukaryota > Metazoa > Arthropoda > Insecta > Blattodea > Blattidae > Periplaneta > Periplaneta americana. The sequence goes on along the minus strand of NC_091118.1, from coordinate 35,191,754 downwards.
TCATGTTGAGGTGTACTGATTTTTTTAATAAAACTTGGTGAGTTACTCTTGACATTGCATGCATTCTTTTCTTTTTACCCCAAGCAGTATGAATTATACAGCAATTTCAAATGTGTCAGGTTCATGGTGGACACCCTGTATTGTGGTCTTCAGTCATTATCTGACCTGTTCCGACACAGAAGACATACCATCGAGGTACAGGTTTCCCAACGTTTATTTTTGTGTATAGTTGTAAATTACTTTTGTAGGCATAAGTTTCTCTTCAGGCATTATTAGAATGTTTTCTCTTCAATTGTTTTCATAATCTGTTATAACATTATTTAAATTGCTAATATTAAGCTGCTCTCACTGGACGATCAGCTCAAGCACGAACTTCTTCACTTCACTTAAAGATTGTTAAACTCGCACTGAAGACAGAAATCAGTTTCATTGTTGATTCCAGAAGCTTAAGAAAGGTTCCTCTAAACACCACACTTCTCTGACTAAGGCTACCAACACAGATTTTCACGTAACTAATTATAAAATATTAGATGGCGTTAATACTTTCACTTACCCTAACAGCAAAATAAAGGAATACATAAAAATAGAAGTACGAACATGTCAGCAGAATGACGAAGAAACGCTGTCGCACTAGGTCATAAACTATTAATGAAAGGGATAGGACGACCAATCAAAGGATGTATGATTTAAATTAATACGTCATGATTATAATTATACGTCCATGTGACATGCGTTCTCCTTCAAGTTAGGCTACTATCAGCGTGAAATACTTCTAGAAATGTCATTGACATACAATTCTCGCAGTGATAAGAGAACATAATTTTTCACTCCAAAATATTTTTTTGTTTCGTTCGGTATGGCAATGTATTCAGTTTTATGACACTGACTCAAAACAAATGAAGTGTGGGTTTTCCGCTTTATTCAACAAGAAATATATATAAATATTAAAGGTAATGTTTAATGTGAAAATAACATTCATAAAGTAAGCATGTCACCCTATTTCATGAGGTTACACAAAATTTCTCTTTTTATAATTTGTGTTCTTTTTTTATTTTTTATGAAAGCGGTCATACAAGTCATATTTATGCTCAGTGTAGTTCACCTTAACTTACTTTAGAAATATCAGCCAAATACAACAAAAGCTTAGAAGTAAAGTGGATTTAAATGTTATAGAGTGATAGGTTACATATCACAACGATCTCCTACGTCCTTTTAGCCATCTGGAAGCAGAAATATCTGCTAAGGTAACAAGTAATAATAGGAACTTAATGTTGTACTGATGTTAAAGTTCTGATCCGAATTTTTATATTCACTGAACCGCCATTTAGATTTTCTGTCTATAGACAATTTATAAATTAACTAATAGGCATATAGTTAAACTTAATATAACCGCCAAACAAAATAATACATTATGCAACGAGCCTATAATGATAGTAATTAAGAAGCGAGTATGGATGTTTATGAAACGAGCGCAAGAGAGTTTCATAATTTTCATACGAGCTTCTTAATTAGCGTTATAGGCGAGTTTCATACGACTTTTTATGCTCGACCATATTTCTAACTTGAAATTATTCAGATGTATACATTTTATTTGTATCTGACAAGATCGGAAGTGACCTTGTTCTAGGTCGTGAATTGTGAGATATGCGCAGACGCGAAAGTATTGATTTTTTCCGAGGAACAATAATGTCATTGACCTTGATGTAATCCCGTTAAACTTGTTATAACCTTGATTATTGAACTCGACATTGAAAAACGAGATGACAAATTGAATTTATTTGAATATTATTTACAATTAACGGTAATTATTATAGTAACAGAACATAACCCTCTGCGACACTATTGGATTTCCAGCCTCCGTGACTTTTCGCTAATTCTCTTTCGATTGCATATCCGAGAATAATCGATACTTGCGGTTTTATAACGGTACAAAGCTGACTTGTTATTGGCTGAACACTATAAGCTGAGTTGTAATTGGCTGAACACCTGTACTTTAATGAGTAGGTGTACTTTAATGACATGCATTAAAGGACTGCTACCAGGTGTATAATTACTACATTTCGGCATGGTCGAGCATAAAATTATATTAATGACAGTTTATTGTAAAGCAACGTCGTGAATTTACAGGTTGCCAAAATGATAAAGTATAATGATATAGTTTGTTACTGGTAATAAATAACTACCAATTTTTAAATTAATATAAAATGGTATTTCAGAAAATAAGTTTGGGCCTACAACAAAAGTAATAATAAATGTCAATTCAAATAAAATTCAATCTTCGCCTATAAACTAAAGTACAAATGATTTTGAATAAGCGCAAGGACTCCCTAATTACGATGATAACGATTTTCTTAATTTTAGTTACAGGTAGTCCACGACATTTCCATACTTCCACAAAATGGCGTAGTATAGTGCCACGTGCACCCACCTTCAATTCAAATAATGTTGGTTCATAAATGATCTCTTTTTTTTTTTTTTTTTTTTAGTGTTTACTTCCTCAGGCTGACCTTTAAGGTATTATAATCGAACAATAGGGACAATATAACCTTTTTTACGGAAGAGGGACTCGAAGTCTTGCACTGCAAACTGAGACTTACTGTGCTTACCACTTCCATTCTATGAATGATTGGGTAGTCGAACGGCCGCACCTTGTCCTTCAGGGACGAGCTAAAGTTTTTCTTTTTATATATTTTATGTTACAATTATTAGTAAAGTAAATAAATAAATAAATAAATAAATAAATAAATAAATAAATAAATAAATAAATAAATAAATAAATAAATCCAAACTTACTTACAAATAGCTTTTAAGGAAACCGGAGGTTCATTCCTGCCCTCACATAAGCCCGCCATTGGTCCCTATCCTGAGCAAGATTAATCCATTCTCTATCATCATATCCCACCTCCCTCAAATCCATTTTAATATTATCCTCCCATCTACGTCTCGGCCTCCCCAAAGGTCTCTTTCCCCCCGGCCTCCCAACTAACAATCTATATGCATTTCTGAATTCGCCCATACGTGCTACATGTCCCCTCCATCTCAAACGTCTGGATTTAATGTTCCTAATTATGTCAGGTGAAGCAAACAATGAGTGAAGTTTTGCGTTGTGTAACTTTCTCCCTTCTCCTGTAACTTCATCCCGCTTAACCCCAAATATTTTCCTAGAAACCTTATTTTCAAACACACTTAATCTCTGTTCCTCTCTCAAAGTGAGAGTCCAAGTTTCACAACCATACAGAACAACCGCTAATGTAACCGTTTTATAAATTCTAATTTTCAGATTTTTTGACAGAAGACTAGACGACAAAAGCTTCTCAACCGAATAATAACAGTCTTTTCCCATAATTATTCTGCGTTTCATTTCCTCCCGAGTGTCATTTATATTTGTTACTGTTGCTCCAAGATATTGGAATTTTTCCACCTCTTCGAAGGATAAATCTCCAATTTTATTTCGTACAATATTCTGATCACGAGACATAATCATGTACATTGATGTATCCTATTCAATTTTGTGTGTAAAATTGTAGTGTACTTTGTAAATTTGTAGTATTTTTGTAACGCAGTTTTTACTCCTGGTTGAGAACTCTGCCAGGTTAAATAAATCATTATTATTATTATTATTATTATTATTATTATTATTATTATTATTATTATTATTATTATTATTATAGAGGGACAGATTATATAGGGATAGGGACCGATGGCGGGCTTATGTGAGAGCGGCAATGAACCTGCGGATTCCTTAAAAGCCATTTGTAAGTAAGTAATTGTGTACGTTTTAAGAATTCACGGTAAATGATATGACCACAAATAGATTATTGGTTATTCTGCATTGTCCTGAAACTTAACATTTCAAAACACGTGCAGGTTCCGCCATTAGGAAATCGGTTATAGATGAATATCGAATAAAATACGCAGCACTACAGTGTTATAGAAAGTATATAATTAATTTTTTGGTACTTCAATTTCAGTATAGACATTTTAGGAAATCATTCGAATGTCCTTAAATATCCTGTCTCCATTTTTAAACTTATTTGTTAATGAATTCATAACATTTGGAATTATATACACTGCATTAATGAATGAATAAACGAATAAGTGAATGAATGAATGGAGTGAATGATTGAACGAATGAATGAATGAATGAAGAAATGAAGGAATGAATGGTGTGAATGAATGAATGAATGAATGAATGAATGGAGAGAATGATTCAACGAATGGAGTAAATGATTGAATGAATGAATGGAGTAAATGATTGAACGAACGAACGAATGAATGAATGGAGTAAATGATTGAACGAATGAATGAATGGAGTGAATTATTGAACGACTGAATGGAGTAAATGATTAAACAAATGAATGAATGAATAAATGGAGTGAATGAATGAACAAATGAATGGAGTGAATGAACGAATGAATGGAGTAAATGATTGAACAAATGAATGAATGGAGTGAATGAATGAACAAATGAATGAATGGAATGAATGAATGGAGTGAATGAACGAATGAATGAATGGAGTGAATGAACGAATGAATGAATGGAGTGAATGAACGGAGTGAATGATTGAACAAATGAATGGAGTAAATGACTGAATGAATGGAGTAAATGATTGAACGAATGAATGAATGGAGTAAATGATTGAACGAATGAATGAATGAATGAATGAATGAATGAATGAATGAATGAATGAATGAATGAATGAATGGAGCAGATGATTGAACGAATGAATAGAGTAAATGATTGAACGAATGAATGAATGGAGTAAATGATTGAACGAATGAATGAATGGAGTGAATGATTGAACGAATGAATGGAGTAAATAATTAAACGAATGAATGAAGTGAATGATTGAATGAATGAATTCATTGAATTAAATTAGTTCATAAATTAAGTTACTACTTTACCTTATAGATTTATCTAAATTTAAATAAATATGTAGTGAAGAATATTGCTGGAGAACCTTTTAAGTGTAGTGCAAATATTTGTAATTTAAATTTATGTATTGTATTGATTAAGGCTGGTTGAGTGGAAGAGAAGGCCTTATGGCCTCAACTCTGCCAGCGAAAATAAAACATTATTATTATTATTATTATTATTATTAAATGGAGAAAATGATTGAACGAATGATTGAATGGACTAAATGATTGAACGAATGAATAAATGGAGTAAATGATTGAACGAATGAATGGAGTAAATGATTGAACGAATGAATGAATGGACTAAATGATTGAACGAATTAATGAATGGAGTAAATGATTGAACGAATGAATGGAGTAAATGATTGAACGATGAATAAATGGAGTAAATGATTGAACGAATGAATGGACTAAATGATTGAACGAATGAATGAATGAATGAATGAATGAATGAATGAATGAATGAATGAATGAATGAATGAATGAATGAATGAATGAATGAATGAGAAGATAAACATTCAAAAGATAGGTATGCGAAAACGTAACCGTGCAGTGAAAATTGCGGTTGAGAAGTGTCTATGTGATCTGCAAGCCTGTTGGATAGTTGTGTCACTCCGATTTTGAAAAGGAACATCAAATCATTTCGAAGGGGAAATCCGAAGATGGACGTAACGTAAAAGATACCTACCACATGTGTGGGGAGGGGGATGAACCACAATAGAGGATCGCCGAAGATGTTAAAAGCCAGCACAGGATGTTGAAACCCCGCATTTCTACTCTCTATGGTAGACGAATAAACTGATGGGAATCCGCAAGAAATAGTTGTGGATTGGAAAGAGAGGAAACTGTTCAGTAATCTTTATATGAAACGAGTCAAAGTCAGGACAGGAGAAATAATGTCTGAAGGAAGTGAAATAGGGAGAGGAGTACGTCAAGGATACTCTTATCATCTATCCTGTTCAATATTTACTTGGAGGATTTAGTGAAGAACAGTTTTCAGAACATGGGCGGAGTGATAGTAGGAGAAAGAAGAATAAGTACAGTACGATTATTTAGTCCTCACAGTCGCCGACAATGTGCGCCTGGGTCAGGCGAGTCCATTAAGTTACGCCAAGGGGTGTTCAGGTTAGTCTGTCGTTTGCTTTCAGAGCGATCGGATGTCATGCATGCGGTAGAGCGTTGTGTTTCCTGTACAGTTAAGTGTACTACATACCTTTACCGACCGCTCGCCCTTATCTCTACTCCGGAACTCTCCCCACTACTCCTATTACTTCCCCTCTTTCGCGTCGCTGAGCTGTCAGGACTAAATAATCGGTCTGTACGTAACATTTGTTGATGATACGATTTGTTAGCAGAAGAGGAGGCGATACTAAGGGATATGCTACTAGAGCTTAATGAGAGCTTTGATCAGTATGGGATAAAGATAAATGCAAATAAGACGAAGACCATGGTTGGCAGAAGAAAAATAAAGAAGGTAAACGTGCAAATACTAAATGAGGCAGTGGAACAAGGGGACAACACCAAATACTTGTGGTGTAATTATTGTAAGAAGTACCGTAACATGATCTGCTGTCAAGAAGTCAAAAGGAGGATATCAATGGCAAAGGAAGCTTTTAATACGAAAAGGAGCATCTTCAGCGGACCTTTGGAAAAAAAATAATACACTAGTAAAGTGCTTTGTGTGTGTTGTGGCATTGTATGGAGCAGAAACATGAACATTACGACGAAGTGAAGAGAAGTAACTTTGAAATGTGGATATGGAGAAGGATGGAGCATATGAAATGGACAGACAGAATAAGAAACCAAGCTGTGTTGGACAGAGTGGGTGAAAAAAGAATGATGGTAAAACTGATCAGGAAGAAGAAGAGGAATTGGCTGGGTCACTGGTTGAGAAGAAACTGCCTTCTGAAGGATGCACTGGAAGGAATGGTGAACGGGAGAAGAGTTCGGGGCAGAAGAAAATATCAGATGATAGACATTAAAATATATGGATCATATTCGGAGACTAAGAAGGCAGAAAACAGAAAAGACTAGAGAATGCTGAATTTTCAGTGAAAGACTGCTTTTTGACAGTACACTATGAATGAAGGAATGAATGAATGACATGTAATTTAATTTCTCATCCAGTTTAAATATTTAAGTTCGGTAATTCTCTGACTTATGAATATATTTCTGTTTCGATTTTATCTTAGATATATCTATAACTTTCTTTAGTATTAACATTATATTATCAATCCTTTTTATCCTCTGACTGACTGGAAGAGAAGGCCTCACGGCCTAACTCTGCCAGAAAAAATAAAGCTTGATGATGATGATGATGATGATGATGATGATTACTATTATTATTATTATTATTATTATTATTATTATTATTATTATTATTATTATTATTATTATTACATATCAACTGCCTCTGTTTTTCGGAACCTGCGAGGGTTCTATTCCACAAATAGCGATTAATTTATTTCATTTATTCGCAGATGAAGTGTTTAAACATTCTCATCATCTGTGCATTGCCTATCTGCATCTCAGAAGCTGCAAAGATCCTGGGCCTCATCAACTTCACAGGTCGGAGTCACTATGCCGTCTTTCACACATATTTCAAAGCCTTGGCAGCCAGAGGCCACCAAGTGGAAGTCTACGGCCACCATCCGCTGGAGAAGCCGGTGCCAAACTACACAGACATCAGCATGGCTGGTCCTACACTATTAAGTGATGTTTCCATAGACCAGCTCTGGGGAATGGGGACCTGTGGAGTTCTGACATATTTCAGTATCAACATGCTGAAGACATGTCGCACTGTGTTAAACAATGAAGAAGTACTGAATCTCAAGAACAGCAATGCAACATACGATGTCGTCATCACACAACTTTTGGGGTCAGACTGTTTGATAGGTTTTTCCCATCTTTTCAAAGTCCCGCTTATCAGTATAATAACCAGCACAAGTTATCCTTGGACAGGATATCGGCTTGGTAATCCTGAAAGCCCAGCGTACATACCGAATTACTTTCTTCCTTTGACAGATCAAATGAATTTCTGGGAAAGATTAGTAAATACAGTGTTCTACTGGGTTATGAATCTTTGGTATTACATTGCATTACATATTCCCACAGAGGAAATGTTGAAGAAGCATTTTGGGAATGACTGTCCATCGTTGTATGAATTACAACGTAGCATTAGTCTCATCCTGGTGAACAGCCACTTCTCAATCAACACTCCCAGACCTGCAGTTCCGACGTTTGTGGAAGTAGGTGGACTGCATATAAACAGCGATGGAAAATTACCAGAGGTAAGTGTATAATTACTAGACCTCCGATTTTAGGCTGCTGATTTTTTTCTACAGGGATAACCTTAAACTACAGTGGAACTTTGATATCTGGAAGTGTTTTGGGAAATGGATAATGCTTTGAGTTATAAATAATTCGAGGTATAGGAAATATGCTATAAAAACCTCTATTTTAATTACTGACAAATACAGTAGCGTGCTGTAATTAGGTGCTGATATGTCGTAATACCACAGTATAGTGTATACAATCACGAAGCTTGAGTTGTTGAGGGTACTAGGAACAATAGACTGTGTCGGTACTTTTTCGCATTGTCTGTAATGAGGCGATAGTAGCGTCCTAGTGGTTAGCAACTATCTATGGATGCATATTCCCTATGTATTGAGCTTCGTGACTGCATATACTAGATTGTGGTAATACTATCACTATTACTACTGTGCAACTAACTACGCATTGAATTGAAATAGTTAGTACTTACTTAAGACCAGCTTGATATTAATAAATTTAAAGTTTGTATACATATATTTGTCTTTCTTTTTTTTCTTCTTTCTTCTTTACTTCAAATGGACTGGACTAATCCGAAATATTATGACTTCTCATTACCGCACCCACAGTACTACCGTTGCAGATACTAGGCCTAAAGTAGCCAAATTTTCTCTTAAGTTTGGAAAGTATACAGTAAACTTTACCTGGACATAGGTAAACCAATGATCTGCTGTATTTTTCGAATAGTGGATATTCAGGATTGTCTGTAGACCACATCTCTGCTTTTCAGATTGACAATTTTGTATTTTTATTAACACAGACGAACTCTAACGCTGATTTTCAAAGCAAATCGCTCTGAAATACTGTCAAACTTCTATTTGTATGTAAAACTCAATGGACGTTCCAAATATGTAAAATTCAATATAGGGTGCCATTTAAAAACTGTTATTTTTTGCCACATCCTGGGCATGAATCAATACTTCTGTGAGACCCACAGCCATAAGTTTTAGTTAGATATCTTCAACAACTTTTCTTTTTAGTATTTTTTTCATCAAGTGAATATATAAAGAGTTATTAGCAATATTCCACACTTAATTAACACACTCTATATTAGGTTGGAGTGAATCTATACAGGAAATTGTTTTTATCTGTTTTTTAATTGTAATAGTTACAAAAATCTGTCTTTTCACTTAACTTAGGAATGTAAAAAATATGGAGTTTCTATATTTAATTTCTGAGGTGCCGCAAGGTCTTTGAAGTTTCTAAAAATTATAATTTTTATGTATTTTTGTTCTATTCTATTGTTTTTCACTATACAGCTAGTGAACTGCTATAAAAATCACATATTTAAACTTTATTTGGAAGACTTTAAATGGGGGTTGCGGTATAAAGTATTTTTGAGCAGATCCAAAGCGGCAATATTCCATATTATATAAAATATGACAAAAATTCCATTTGAGCCAATTAATTTTTTAGTTAGAATTTATTTTTTTCCAAGGTCGTATTAGGATCTAACTAAAGCTTAGATTCCGTTTACATTTTTATTTAGGAATAATGAAGAATAATCATAACTGAACCTGATAATGAAAGAAAATAATTGTTGGAAAATTTGCAGAAAACATCACACAACGAGTAATTTTTCTTTGTTTCAAAAGCATCTTTTTGCAAGATAGAAGTCTTCCTCTGATGAATCATTTCTTTCCGAGTGATATACGTTAATGGAATACGGAACTACATGTTGGGATCCCTATAGAATATATCAGATAAATTCCTTAGAAAGAATCCAGTATAGGGCAGCTAAATTTGATAAGGTAAGAGAGAAGATGGAAACGATACGATAAAAGAACTTAAATGGGAAACTTTGGAAAACAGACGTAGGAAAACTAGAATAACATCATTGTATAGAGCACATCTAGGTCAGAAAGCATGGGTAGACATAACGGCTCGGTTAGAAAAGCCAACGTACTATGGTAGGAACGATCATTATTTTAAAATCAAATGTAGGAAACAGAAAACGGATGTAGGTAAATTCTCATTTTTAAATAGAACTATAAATGATTGGAATGACCTACCTGCAGCGGTCTTTGAGGGCTGTCCTTCCTTAAGGAGATTCAAGAATAATTTAAAAAGTGCAAATTAAAATTAAGGTGACATTCAACATTTAATTTTTTAAGGTGACATGTATTTATCTAGCCTGACGAGTTTACTTCCTTGGTTTGAATTGTAAATTATTTAAAAATAGCGTGCAAGAGGGCCTTAGACTAGAAATGTTTAGTTTAAATGTAGTTCTGTTTATAAGTATGCATAATGATGTAATTATTTGACTTATTTGAACTGTTGTATCAGTGAAGCGAGGTGAGTCAGTGAAGTTATGGTTTTACAGTGCCGTGAACAGTTCCGATCAGTGATAATTTATAGCGTCAATGAAATGTGTTCCATAGTGTCAGTGAAATGTGTTACAGAGTGTCAGTGAAATGTGTGCTAAAGTGTCAGTGAAATGCGTCATAGTGCCACTACAGTGAATGAGATGAGAGTAAAGTGAAAGACTACTGAAACTTATGTAGGACCTATACATAATTATGTAGGTTGTGTTGTAAAATTAGGTATTTTATTTATGTTTTATTATTATTGTGTTAAATTGTATTGTGTATTCTTATTGTATTGTGTATAAAATTGTATATGTGTTGTAAAATTGTATTGTGTATTGTAAATTTTATTGTGTATTGCTTATCATTTTATTGTGTATTGTTAATATTGTATATACCACTGCCACCCGGTGCTTGCCCACTTGCAGTGTAAATAAATACATAAGTACATACATACATACATACATACATACATATGGATAACTGAATGAACAGGTCAAATTAACATCTTTCTTTCTATTCATTGACCTTGTAAAAATTTCTTTCTTCTTTCCGAACACGGCGGTCTATCACAATAAGTTATTACAGTATTCAATTTTTTTTGCATTTTCAACTGCATATATTAAATAGTTCGTTTGCTTCTTCTTTGAATTTTGCAATTTTGTCACTGTAGTTGTAGTTACTATGTTGTTTCTTATAAGGCTTCATTGAGTTTCGTATTGATCATTGTAAGCACGAATCAGTTGTAATATTCTTGCATGACTGACTGTCGGAAAGCTATCTTTACCCAGATATCTTTAGTTTTGACAGCAACTCTTTCTGAAATCTCTCCAACAGTAGGTTCTTTTGATCTGAAATCAGGTTTTAATTCATTTCTGACCCATAGATTGTATTTTATTACGTCATGATAGGTAGGTAATTGTGATGGTTTCAGCACCTCCGGCATTCCGAATATAGGACAGAAGATCAGATTTCTTGTCTTAATTAGAGCCGTTGTTCTGATTTAAATATCTTGCAACATAAGAAGAATTAATTTACATTAATTATATCGTACCTAAGAGTTTTGTGATTAGCCTATGTCCAATTTTCTTATAAATTGAGGTTTCTGTGACACTTCAAGATGAAATAACAGGAGACCAAAAGTAAGCAGAGTCTTTTAACATGTTTTTTTTTTTTAATATGCAGAGTCTTTTAACTAGAGAACGTTCTCTCGCTAAAAAATCTGAACCTCTAAATTTTGTGAAAATTAAAAAATACGGTGCTCTTGGGACACCTCTTAATATTAAGCTACACAAAAAATATTTTGCATTATTTCTTATATTAGCACAGTCTAGTACATAGTCACGAAGCTCAATACGTAGCAAATATGCATCCATACATAGTTGCTAACCACTAGGATCGCTGCTATCGACTCATTACAGACAATGCGAAATAGTACCTGCACAGTCTATTGTTCCTAGTACTCTGATAAACTCAAGCTTCGTGACTGAATGTATTAGAATGTGATATTAGCCCACAACTTTTACCTGGTATTACAGTTTGATTCCATAAACTTCATATTTTCACTCCACCCTACTGTATATGCATTAATTGTTTACAAATAAACTCATGAACTATCGTTAATGTTATTGGAAACAGTGCAAATGTAAACTGAAAGAGAGTATTTTTTCACCCCTTTTTGTTCAATGGGATTGTGTGGCAAGGTTTACTATATAGAATATCCATTTTTCGCTCATTACGCCCTATATTTCCTATTCTTGGAAGTAGGACTATGCGTAGAAATATGTCTTATCTCATAGACGTGTTCCTGTCAGGGAAGCTTTATAGTTTATAGTGGCAGTGCAAAGTATTTGAACAGTGAAATGTTTTTGAAGTGTTAGTGAAATCAGGATAGAATCAGTGAAATGTGTCGTAGTTCCAGTGTAGAGAGTGAGTTGACAGCGAAATGAGTGTAATGTTGAAAGGTACTTGTGCAGATATGAACATATCATACTCGTGGGCTTTAGTTCGATCTTAGATTTAAGATACAAATTAGATTTATTTCAAATGTTATTTTAAGTGATCGTTTCATTTAATTTAGGATATTCCCTGTTATTATTATTATTAGACATCGGATTTTTAGGCACTAAAAATTGCAGTTTTAGGCGCCTAAAATAAGCTCAAAATTTGTAAAATTAGACTCTATTTCAATGAAAATAGGCATTTTAGGCACATCAAGGTATCATACTTATTTCTTTCACTGAAATTTTTAGTTATACACTAAAATACGCACAAAAAAGTATGTTTAAACATTAAAAAAGAATACTATATTATATTTATAAACAGAGCTGCACAAATTTAATATATTGAAAATAATGAAATAATGATTATTGATATCAAGATTACTCATTTTAAGTTATTGAAATTCAGTTCCATGCTCAGACTTTATTATAATTATCTGCACAGTACACCACCAGAATTTTTTCTAAATTCTCCACAGTTAACCTTTGCCTTTTGTCACTGAGAATCATTTTGAAAGCAGAAAAACTTCTTTCAACCGAAACTGATGTGAGAGGCGCAAATTTTAAATTACGTACAATAGAAACATCAATACTTACTGGAACATTTACACTTTCCCCCGATATCACTCTTGATACTTTTTCCAACAATGAAAATCCTACATTCTTATTTAATACGTTGTCCCACTTATTTTTAACTTTTTTCCCAGTTTCGCCCAAAGCAGAATGTAGACTATGTTCACTTGAGCTTCCTTTACTATTGCTATTTGGCTACAAAGAGATTGTTTTTCACGTTCTACTTATTCAATGCTTGCAGGTATGAAAGAAAAGTTTGATGTTATGTAGGCAATATCGTTTTTCACTCGTGAGTCATTCAGACAATCTTTCACTGCTTTCACACACGCTGCACTATCAGTTTCAGGTAATTTATCAATAACTGTGACCACTTCTTTAAAATACTTAGAATAATACACCACTGACTGAATCCAGGTTCCCCATCGTGTAACAACCGGCTGAGGTGGGAGTGGGATATCTGGAAAGTTCTCTCTGAATATTGAAATCCTGGATGGGGCTTTACAAAAACATTTTTTTGTGTTAGAAATAAACGAATTGACAAGAGGAAATTCATTCCGGATTGTTTCAGAAACCCTGTGAAGGCCATGTGCTAGACAGGTTACATGCGTGAGGTTAGGATAAAATGTTTTAAGAAGTGGAGCTGCAGCAACCATGTATGAGGCAGCATCAGTACAAAACAACAGAACTTTAGAATCGTCTATATTACCTGAGTATAAATACTGTAGGTCTTTATTTACAAAATAAGCAATGGCTTGGCTATTCAGTTTCGAAAGTTCCTTAACACATACGAGGTGTGGAATCGAAGGTCCATCAGGACTAAGTTTTCCTACTACCATATTTGCTATTACCTATTCATAGGATCTGAGGTTTCATCCACAGAGACCCATATGTAAGAATCACCTATATCCTCCCGAATGGAAGCTAAAGTTTCATTGTATATTCTGTCTAAGTAATTTTTTCTTAGGGTCGATTCAGATGGGATATTTTGTTTGCAGTATTTTTGTAAAAACTGTCTTAAAACCGGATTTTTCAATTGCATTCCAGGGAATGTTAGCAGCAACAAACGCTCTGGTTAAATCAGCATAGAAATTGCTGCTGAGATTGGATGAAGTAGGCTGTGTTAGTAAAGTTAGTTGCAGTTGATTTTTCTGCTGAGCTTTAGCCTTACGAGCCGCTCCTTGCACGTGCTGCTTTAGGTGGCACTTCTTTTCTTGCGAAATCTAAAAATGCAAAGTAAACTGAATTAAAATAAAATCCTAATTGTTGTATTGCCGTATTTCTATCACAAAGTTAGTGGGTTCGAACAATCAAAATTTTAATGACCTGCAAATACGGAATTTAAAAGGTTAAAGTGTAGTGGTCTTAAAAAGAATTATACATCAGGATAGCTCAGTCAATGTATAAATATTATAGGCCTACTCATTAAAATGAATAGAATTTATATATTTCAACTATTGTTACATACCTGTTTGCTACAAATCTTGCAGAATATTATTTTTCCATCATAAGTGAATTCTGAATATTCTGTTAGCCATTGCCGGATCAATGTAGATTTTGCACTTATATTTTTCGGCATTATCGCGTTAAACTTCACAGGAAAACGTCCTACCGCTCAAAACTTCTCAACACAAATAAGGTGAGGGAAAGAGCAACTGTTAACGAGCATTCAAATGAACCGTTGTTATTGAGATTCAATTGGACAAAAATACAAAGTTCCACTTACTGTTGCATTTCCTGGTAGTGTTAACACTAGGAGGGCCATTCTTTTAAATATTTTGTAACGGTTTACCCTACTAATTCGCAGTTTTACGACTTTTCATAAATATTTGAAAAAACACTCTTTCTCCAAAAATTGTGATTTTATGACACTCTGAAGGGCAGTACAGTTAATCGGTTTCAGACCGAAAACAGTCATTTTTATAGTATAGTATATCTCTGAATCGGTAGCAGCACATGTTGTGATTGTTGCCTGTTTCAAAACTAAGGTTGGTTCTTTGTCGGCATTTATGCCTCCAAACATGTTAAATTCGGTGAAATCTATTGCGAGTGTCGTGAGATTCAAAACATTTTGTTTCCTTTATCAGTGGTTTCATGGCCGGTGTGAAGCAAACTTTCCACTTTTTAAATGCCTTAAATTTCGCAGTGAATGCATGTATAAATTATAAAAAGTAAGAGTAAAATGCGAAACTTTACAGTGAGTTAGGCATTTTTAGGCGAATATTAACAAATTAGGCTCTAATAACCGTTTTAGGGCATTTTAGGGCACTATAAAACTCTTTGAATACCTTTCAATTACCATGAAACACAAATATTAATAATTATTTTTACTTTTCTCCTAAAGAAACAAAATAGGCATTTGCCCTAGAATCCGATGTCTGATTATTATTATTATTATTATTATTATTATTATTATTATTATTATTATTATTATTATTATTAGTATTAATTATTAGTATTATTATTAATTGTATTTTAATTAATAAGTTTATTATTGTCATTATTGAGTGTAATTGGTTACCAGTGCCACCGGGTATATACCATTGCAGTGTGAATAAATACATACATACCTAAGAAGCTGTAACTTAAAAAATGCTAATTTCTAAATCACCTACATAAGTAAGTTACCTACACATTTATACAGTATTGTACTAACTTGCTACAGACAAGAGGAATTGCCAATGAACGAATGAGTAAACCTTTCTTGGTCTACAGCACTTGGAGATATACCTCAATGGAGCCAAAGCAGGAGTCATTTACTTTTCTATGGGTTCACTTATTCGAAGTGAGACATTTACAAACAACAAGCTGCGAGCATTCATCGACGCTTTCTCACAGTTACCGCAGCGTGTTCTGTGGAAGGCAAGTCACGTCTCTGGACTTCCGGCAAATGTCAAGACTGCAGCTTGGGTACCACAGCTTGAGGTACTCAGTAAGTTTATCAGTTTGCTTATGTTTGTGAAGAATTTTCCATAACTTATGGACTACACTTCAGGAATGAATTAAGATCTCAGAGATAAAAAAAAAACTGAGTACACTGCTCCGTCGATGTATGAGAAAGCCAATATTTATCTACTTACAAGCAAACATTCTTCCACCGTGTTTAATAATGTCAAAACAAGTGCTTGTAGAACTTTTAGCCACTCGAACACAATTACGTGGGCCGTAAAAATAAGTTTCCCTGCGACGCTCACTTACTTACTGGCTTTTAAGGAACCCTGAGGTTCATTGCCGCCCTCACATAAGCCCGCCATTGGTCCCTATCCTGAGCAAGATTAATCCAGTCTCTACCATCATATCCCACCTCCCTCAAATCCATTTTAATATTATCGTCCCACCTACGTCTCGGCCTCCCCAAAGGTCTTTTTCCCTCCGGCCTCCCAACTAACACTCTATATGCATTTCTGGATTCGCCCATACGTGCTACATGTCCTGCCCATCTCAAACGTCTGGATTTTATGTTTCTAATTATGTCAGGTGAAGAATACAATGCGTGCAGCTCTGCGTTGTGTAACTTTCTCCATTCTCTTGTAACTTCATCCCTCTTAGCCCCAAATATTTTCCTAAGAACCTTATTCTCAAACACCCTTAACCTATGTTCCTCTCTCAAAGTGAGAGTCTAAGTTTCACAACCATACAGAACAACCGGTAATATAACTGTTTTATAAATTCTAACTTTCAGATTTTTTGACAGAAGACTAGATGATAAAAGCTTCTCAACCGAATAATAACACGCATTTCCCATATTTATTCTGCGTTTAATTTTCTCCCGAGTGTCATTTATATTTGTTACTGTTGCTCCAAGATATTTGACGCTTACAGAAAGAAAACACAATTTCTTTGCAAATATCTATTGGAACAGTTACAGCAATTGTTTAGTTATATTTCAACATATTTCCTACTGGAATTGAGATTTTTGTCATACCATGGGATCGACAGAGAGATCCAGGCGCCTGTTACACACTGGTTCCGATCCCAGGCGGCAGACTTCTACGACATAGAGATACAAACGTTGATCCTACGATATGACAAATGTCGCAGTTCCGATGGGGAATGTTGAAAAATAGCTCAACAGTTGCTGCATCTGTTCCAATAAATATTTCCATGAAATTGTGTTTTCTTTCTGTAAACGACTCAGGAAAACTTATTTTTTACGCCCCCCGTAATTGCGCTCGATTGACCAAAATTTCTATAAGCACTTGTTTTGACATTATTAACATGTTGGAAGAAAGAAAAAAAAATCATCTGCCCTGTGAGAATGTTTGCTTGTTAGATATAACACGTGGAGCAAGTATTTTGAAATTAGAAAGCATCATTTTTAAGTAGAGCATGAAAGTCAAAGAATATTATGGACAGTAAAAACACAGACCAGTATATAGTCATGAAGCTCAATATATAATAAATATGCATCCATAGACAGTTGCTAACCACTAGGATTGCTACTATCGCCTCATTACTCACAATGCGAAATAGTACCTGCACAGTCTATTGTTCCTAGCAACCTCATCAACTCATGCTTCGTCATTGTATATACTAGACTGTGGTAAAAATCGATGATACGGGAATGGAGGGAACTAAGCCAGGAGATAATGAAGTAGAGCGGCCAATACAACAAATACGTATATTGTGTATACCTCTTTTTAGAACTGTCCATCATCTGATTAAATTATATTGAAACATTCTTCTGCTTCTAATACACTGTCATCTCCGGCATTTCCGACTGGCCTACATACAGTGACACAATTGTCACTTTATAAATCAATGTACTTTTTTAAGGGAATAACTTGAGAATGTCTTCCGACGGTTCAAAATTGTGGCAACATATTCCTTGTATGCTTAGATTAGATGAATGCGTGCACGTAATATTGACAATAACATCTGCATCGTCATTCGATTTCTTAATTTTGTCTTAACACTATTCATAATCAAAAACAGTCTTATTATTTACGGGAAGCGAAAGAACTATGGTCTCTAATGTTACAAGAGTGGTTTCTTCTTGCTTAGGTCTATTTGTATCAAGTACAAAACCCCAGGAAATTATAATAATAATAGTTTTATTTTCCCTGGCAGAGTTAAGGCCATCAGGCCTTCTCTTCCACTCAACCAGGATCAAATCACATACAGAAAAATTCATAACTATGTTATTATATTCATAATACTGCCTAATTTCTTTTGCTATGCTTTATTTAAATATCAACAATTAAAACAATTCAAATTTAATCTTTCAAGTCGATGCATGCACTTTTACTTACAATTGATTTATTATCAGAATCGTAATATTTTAAGTTATTTAAGGTTATGATAAGAAGGGAACTATAAAATAAATTATTATTATTATTATTATTATTATTATTATTATTATTATTATTATTAATCGCGTCCTGACGACATTAAGGTTTCATGCTACAATTTTATTTATTTTGTATTACTTCTATTTGTTATTTTAAAGATATTTTGATATAGCCCTATAATATTAATAATAATAATAACAATAATAACAGTAATAATAGAAATAATAACAGTAATAATAATAATAATAATAATAATAGCAATAATAATAGTAATAATCATAGTAATAATTGTAATAGCAATAGTAATAATAGTAGTAATAAAATAATAATAATAATAATAATAATAATAATAATAATAATAATAATAATAATAATAATAGAGAATGGAGAAAGCTACACAAAGCAGAACTGCACGCATTGTATTCTTCACCTGACATAATTAGGAACATTAAATCTAGACGTTTGAGATGGGCAGGGCATGTAGCACGTAAAGTCGAATCCAGAAATGCATATAGAGTGTTAGTTGGGAGGCCGGAGGGAAAAAGACCTTTGGGGAGGCCGAGACGTAGATGAGAGGATAATATTAAAATAAATTTGAGGAAGATGGGATATGATGATAGAGACTGGATTAATCTTGTACAGGATCAGTGTTGCCAACAGTTGATATAATCCCGCTGGATGACTTTCAAAAACCCGTGATTTTCTAACGAAAATCTCAAGATTTTAATGTGTATTTATTATTATTCAATTTTATAATAATAATAATAATAATAATAATAATAATAATAATAATAATAATAATAATAATAATAATTATAATGGTCAAGGCAGAGCATCCACGTGCCAATGTAACATCCTCCCGCCAATGTAACGAATATCGCACACTTTTATCTTTGGCAATGTAGCGCTATAAAGCAATTTTGAACACTTTTATTATAGTCACAACACATTTCAATTCTTATTGCATCATATAGGCCTACTCGTAAATGGAATTATCATTACAGCAACACATTCATTATTTTACAAAACAGACACTGAACAAACTAAAAGTAATAATTATGAAAGTTGCCATATTTTCTTCCCGACATCACGATCCACTTCCACTAGGTGGTACCCGACACGGCATTTAGCAGGGATGGCAATATAATTATGCAAACGAAATGATACTAAACGTAAGGAATGTTACTATAGGTGTGTAGTATTGTGTGACAGGTTAGGTTACGTTAGATTAGGTATACTCGTGTTATGTGGCAGGTTGGGTTAGGTTGTTCAAGTGTGTATTATTGTTATTATTGTTATTATTATTGTTATTATTGTTATTATTATTATTATTTTATTATTATTATTATTATTATTATTATTATTATTATTATTATTATTATTATTATTATTATTATTATTATATTGGCTACACTGAAACCTCCAGCATTTTCCCCTCAAATACGTCACATTCACGAAATATGGCCGTGTTCTTATTTCACGTAAGACAATTTTGTTATGTGAGTACCGGTATGTACAGTAGGTATTTGGAGCGAGTTGGGTGGACATACAGCTCTCCCTATAATCGCCCAATTTCCAGTACTCCATATTATAAATCTAAGGAATTTGCATTGACAATATCCTATAGTGCCACGTACATAAGTAACCTTAACAATAATAATAATAATAATAATAATAATAATAATAATAATAATAATAATAATAATAATAATAATAATAATGTGATAGCGCACAAGTTTAACTTTCGCAGAGGCTGGTCAATGAAGCTTTCGTTTCGGCACAATGTAAGACATTCAATTTTATATGCATGCAATTAGTATTGATATGAAACATATAATTTACAAATCACTCACTCAAAATATCCGCTCCTCCGGATCATCTCCATCTGAATCTTCTAACGCAGGAATATAATGCTATGACTGTGAGGCCCCCGGGGTGGTATTCCTAGCCTGTCCACTTTCATTTCTGTGCGTAGCGAAGGTATCTGTTTTCTCCAAAACGGTGGTACCTGATAATTCTTGCAACACTTGTTCACACGACCCAGATCTGCCCGTATTGTCAGAATTGCATTTATTAATAAAATTCTGTCCCCATCCGGTTTCGTAGAATTCACGACGTTCATCATACTAAATACTCTCTCCACTTGAGCATTAGACCAAGAAAGTACGTACAATAAGATAAACCAACTCTTGAAAAGGATTTATATTAGATGCGACCCTATACCTTCACTCCAGAAATCAACTGCGTTTGTCTTTAACCCTCGGTCTATACCTGGGGTCTTTTGTGACCCCACTCCTTTATTTTTTACAAATGCATATGTAAAATGTTGACATAACTCTCCCATGTTCCAGATATGCTATTTGTGAACATTTGGCTACAATTATGTTACATTGTCATGATCCTAGTATAAGCGGTATAACAATTTTTTTCATTTTTATCACATGGGGTCAGAAAAGACCCCAGGTATAGAGTACGCTATACTAATTTTTTTAATGAATTTATTACTTGGTCTCGCTCTTGGTGTATTTTATGACAACAATGTGACAAATACAGATCGAATATTGATATTTCTTGAACTGGGATGTACTGTTGTGAGATATTTGAAAATTTTTAGTTAACTGTTTTCAGTTTGCAGTAGATTTCTGATGAAGTAATAATAATTTATAATATTGATTTGCAGAAAGGTTATAGACTTAATCATGCTCTAAAAGACGCAGACCACAGTGATAGTGAATGTGACAATGATTTCATATTCGAAAGCGACGGCGGTGTTGCGGAAGTAGATGTGACAGGAAGATATTCAAGTTGAAGACGAAATAGATATTAATTCTATTGATGCAGATGATAACGTCAATGTATTAGTGACACATTTACTTACATCAAGAAATGGACAACTGAACTATGCTACTCAGCCATCACCACAGCGTAAGCAACCTTCTAGAAATATAGTGGGCCAAACAGCTAACATTCCTCAGCATATTAGGTCATAGCCTACTTGCAAATTAGATCGGATTGTTTCTCTCTTTTTATAACTGATCACATGTTGAATAGAATATCAATGCATACTAACAATCGTGATGAAGATGTGAAAGATAAATACATTTCCCTTCAACACTGGAGTAAGCCGGATTCAACAAAACTACAGGCTTTCTTCGGTCTTCTCATAACAGCAGGGGTGCACACAGCAAGGGGGAAACTACTTGATGAATTTTGGTCCAAAGAATAAGGTTTGCCTATTTTCCGAGTTACAATGAGTTATTCGCGATTTTCAAGTATTTTGATGTGTCTCCGTTTCGAAGACAAACTGACAAGGAAAGAAAGGAAAGCTGCATGAGGGTCAAAAGCAGAAGTCATACGTGCAGTTTCTGAAATGTTTGTTGATGGGTGTATATCGTCTTATATTCCTGAACCGTACACTACAGTAGATGAACACCTGTATATATTCAGAGACGATGTCCAATCAAAGTTTACATTTCTTCCAAGCCAGAGAAACATGGGATAAAGGTATGGGCTGCCGTGGATCGTGAGACAAACTTTATGATAAATGCACAAATTTATACAGTAAAGTCTGCAGAGGAAAGAGAGCTAAGTCAAGGAAAAGATATTGTAAATGATATTGTGGATTATGTGAGAGGAAGTAGAAGGAATGTTACTATTGACAATTTTTTCACAAGTTTTGAATTAGGATAAGAACTGCTACAGAAGAACCTAACACTAGTGGGAACACTTCGAGCCAATCGAAAAGAGATCCCTAAAGATGTAAAGTAAAGTAAAGCAAAGTAAATCCATGACGCTTCAGCCCATGAAGGCCCAAGATCGACCAGCGGACTGCTGGCCTCAGGTCCACATGCCGAAGCACAGGTGGACGATCATCCAACCAGAATGGACGTATCGTGTGGTTAGCACAATGATCCCCCCAGCCGTTACAGCTGGTTTGCGAAACCGGATTTTCGCTACCTATCGTAGATCCCCAAGTGCATCACAATGCTGGGTGGGCACCGGTTCCATACACTGGCTGACATTTCATGAGAAAATTTCTTCCACCATGGGGAATGGAACCAACGCGCATTCCGTAACGCGAGTCCTAGGCAGGATGCCTTAGACAATGATGCCACGGCGCGGAACATGTTACAAATGGATGAATACAAAAACACCCTGCATAATGACATTCTAATATGAGATAATTTATAGTGTAGTAATTATTAGTCATTGTATTTTATTATTATTAGACTTATGGCATTCTAAAGTGTTATTAACAACAACAAAACAACAGTGCAATGCGTTTGCGAGAATTATGTGCCGTTAAATTTTCATTAACACTTTTTAACAGTAATAAAACAACTTTACTAAAAATGTACTCCCATAAAATCTTGAATAAATACCAAAATACATAAATTATCCAATAATTATCCTTACAACTTCCTATTTTCAAGTTAGTTGAAAGAAATCTATCCGGGGTCAAAAAATACCCCAGGTATAGAGTACGTTTTTTCAAAGCAGATATAGACCGAGGGTTAATTTGCACTTCATGTAGCTACTCTTTACGAAATCGTTGCCGATACTGAGGTCCCATATCTCAATTATATTTACGAATAAATAGCACAAAGAAAGGATTAACGATATTTTACCGGTATATTTATGAAACGAGTAATAGTTAACACTGTCACGGTACACGTCTTACACAAATAATATTCTTTAATCAAATTGAATTTGATCTCTCTGTAATCTCTATATTACAGTCATTGCTGAACACGTAAAGTACTAATGCACGGCGGCAGCAGATGTTCGATTCTTGGCGTTTGAGTAAAATGCCGCCGCACTTACGTATATGTTATTACTGTCTGATGTTAGAATCTACCGGTATTAAACTTGCAGAAATAACAATAATGCTAATATGAATTTCATTTCAGAAACTTTAAAGATTAAAAACTGTTAGTATTCCCTTTAGGTGGGATTAATATAATTGAATCGGTCGTAGCCAAAAGGAATTAAGTCAAAATATTCAGCTTTTGGATTATGGCAACAATTTCAACAACGGTTGTCATGCGCATCGAACAGTGGAAGAAGGAACTAAGTCAGACTTTTAAATGTTCTTTGGTCTTCTATAACATAACAATATATACATTTGTAGAATGTTTTTTGTTTCTCCTGTAAAGTTGTGAAAAGTAACTTAGTTCCTTTTAGCTCCGACTGATTCAATTTTACCCGCGAGACGGTTATCCAAAAACGCTCGATTTAGCGGGAAAACCGCTGAATTGGCAACACTGTAGAGGATAGGGACCAACGGCGGGCTTATGTGAGGGCGACAATGAACCCGCGGGTTTCTTAAAAGCCATTTGTAAATAATAATAATAATAATAATAATAATAATAATAATAATAATAATAATAGTACGACAGCCCATGAAGAGCCAGAACCGAACAGCCGGTTGCTGACTTCACGTTCGAATGCCTAAGTAGAGGTGGGCGATCATCCAGCCTGAACGGAGATACCGGTATCGTGTGCTTAGCACGATGATCCCCCAAACCGGGATACAAGTTTATCAAATGAAAATGTGATATTTATGTATAGCATGCATAAGCAATGTTCTTTCACATTTCTGATAATAGCTTTAATAATTGTCACTGTAATCATGTAGGTAATCGATTACAAAAATCCCAACTCTGATAAGAAAGTGAAGAGTATGTATGTAGATCTATTTATATTTATGATGTTACCATTGCCTTCCATTTGCCGTTTTCTTTAAAAAATGTGTGATCTTGGAATTAATGACATACTTCTTCATATCAAAACATTAATATTAATAATACCACAGGTCTTTCGATCAATAAATGGAAAGCAAAACCTTGCACTATGAAACAAATTAATCATTAAATTAGCATCGAAAAATAGATCTAAGTCTTAAATCGATGAACACAAACAGGGAACGGTACGTTGAGCGGCCGATTTCGACAATTCATTGTTGTAGTCAGTAGTGTTTTGAACCATAGGAAAAAAGAGCGTTCAAGTAATTTTAATTGCTTGCAAATACTTGGACTCCAAGTAGGCCTAAATTCCCCTTCCACTTTCTGTTATGCCCACATCATCAATATCTTTTATAATATTATATTTTTTTCTACGGTATCCACTAAATATCGATTTCAAACCGCGACAAATGAGCTGTGCGTGCACTCTTCTTTGCCGGCTCCATGTTCGATGTTTATATCATTCTATGTGTGAGCTGTGATGTTTCCCTCCCGAGTAACATTAAATAAAGTGGGTCTATATGGAAGTTGCGCGTTCAGTTTCGCACCTAGCGGAAAATATCGATTTATTAGTTCTGATTAAGAGGAGGAAATCGTGTCTATATTAAACCATGTTCAAACAATGCATATTGAAGATGAAAACTTTTCCAAATGGCGATAGTCGCAATTCTTTAAAAATAGGTCGCAAAGTCACTATTTATGTAGCCCAAACGGCGAAATATCGCCTACTCTGGTCACCCTGGTTAGAAGTTGAACTGATAAAACGTTTATTATTATCGCGTTTTCGAGCAAAGTTACAATTTTGGCGGAAAGTTTGTTTTGATTCTGCATTGTTATTTCTCAATGTTAAGAATAATAATGATATAGTATATTCTTAAAGAGAAATAATCTACGTTTATAGCAATGTATATTTAATTCATTTCGTTTTTAAAATATATGTTTTGAAGTTATGACTTACAACATCAGTGTATTATTAGTATTTCATATTTAAATACTCTGGTTTTCTGTTTCGTTACTAGTGTTGGCCTGTAGGAGGAGGGAAAAACCTCACCTTCCAACAAACTTAGAAAGTAGTGGAATGAAAAGGCAACGCAAGAAGTCATAAAACGAGTTGGAAAAAAGACGTGAGAGACGATTGATATGGATTCAATATTACGGCTGGGAAAATACCTTCTAATGAAGAAGCTGAATGCTTGTTCTGTGCTTTTTTAGTAGAGGCCATTTTTACTTTGCAATTTTGTTAATATTGTAACTTATTAATAGTACTAGCCGTACCCGTGCGCTCCGCTGCACCCGTTAGAAATAAATATAAAGTAATTACATAATTAAAATAGGACATTTGATCCAGGGAACATTCCTGTTTGATAGAAGGACAAATCGTTTAATATGTTACTTAATTTAAATTCCATCCAAATAATTAAAATGCGATCAGTTTTGTCCAGAGACCACTCATTTGGTGCAATGACAATTCCTTTAACATGTTTCTTAATTTTTATTACATGCAACCATAGTTTAATGAACATTGACATCATTTAGATTTAATGTGTATACTTTATTTTACTTGTTATAGGTTTCCATTGAATTATGGTAATAACTTCATTTTAACCCTTGTTTTCTACATATTCAGTAAATGGCGCTTGGCCCACTATGGTTCTGAACCCTTCAAATAACTTAAATTATATTATATAATATTACATTACATTATAAATTATATTATATTATATCAGAAGTTACTGTAGTAACATTATAGCATTATGTCCATCTAGAGAAGCTACACTTTCTAATGGTGAAATAATAATTAATTGTACAAATCGGTTAATTCAGCTTCCGATATTACTTCATACAAACACAGAAACATTCTCTGTAGGCTATCTTTCATAGCTTTCGATTGTTGCTGTCCAAGGCCCCTTATATACGAAGTCATTTGTTTTTTATTTCATTATACGGCCTTAGATGGCAGTTATTTTAATTTTAAAACTCATTTATCTCATTAAATATCAGTCCTATCAAAATTTTTCAAGGAATAAAACTTATCGCAAATTATTTTCAAAGAAACTTTTGTTATGTATCATTTTTCACAAAAATCAATAATAAGCGAGATAATTCGATTTATTTAATTCAGGCCCCCTTATAACCCCCTTTTAAATAATGTATTTTGAATGCCATATAGCCTAAAATCTAATTTATAACGAACTTAATTTATATTCCAAATTTCATCGAAATCCGTTCAGCCATTATCGCGTGAAAAGGTAACAAACATACAACAGACAGACAGACATACAAACAAAAATAAAAAAAAGCGATTTTCAGGGTGGTTAATTATATATGTTAGGACCAATTATTTTTGGAAAATCGAAAATTACCAGAAAAATTTCGGCTACAGATTTATTATTAGTACAGATATCATATTTTTGTACCTCCACTTTTTAAGAAGGAAATATGTTACATTTTGAGGAAATTATTTTTTCAAACATCTTACATCATCTTACGAACTTCTAAGTCCGGTGTATCATTAACAGGAACATTCAGTAATAAACAAGACGATACTTCAGTGCAGTGGCGGCTCGTGAGATTTGATGTTGGGGGTTCACATATTGAATATCGGTATTCATAAATAAGTTACGGCATTAATTTAGGCCTATAGCATTACTGTTTTCGTGTACATGAACTCGTTCTCAGAAAAAATAAACATAAAATCAAACTGTAAGAATCAAATGCTCACCTAACCCAGTAATTCGGAAGAGGATGGTGTTGCTGTTGAAGGTTTGTAGTGAAAATCCATCCTTCTCTCCTTTTTTGTTGAAAATATGTTGATCACTCTCTCGCTGAAATCCACACATTCCGTAACCATAGATTTTTCAATGGATAGCACTGCTAAGGCCGTTAGACGTTCTTTCTCCATCGTACTTCGAAGAAACATTTTCACCCGAGTTTGACTGTGTAAAGTTTTATTAGCACTTTCCAATTTAGAGTGAAACGGGGGGCACTGTTAAGTACACAGAATGTTATACAAAACTCTGTTATTTAACAAACACACTTTGAACTATATAAAACGCCACAAGTGCCACTATGGATTTTTCAATGAAAAATTCCAGATCTCACCGGGACTCGAACCCGGGTTGCCTGCGTGACAGGCCGGAGGCCTGACCACTCAGCCACAGCACGGGTTCAGCGAGAAGATTACCGCTAACATTTCAAACGGTCTGATCACCTCCACTTGCAAGTGGGGCTGCTGTATAGGACATTGCAGAACTAAGATGACACAAACAAAATTCAACCAATGGAATATATTAACTAAAAACACAGAACTATACTAAAAATAATTTCATCGAAAAATATTGTAGATCTTCCTAATTCTATAATTTTTCTCATTGTACTCAAAAATTCGTTGCGACGGGCAACTCCGTCGCTACGTTCCATTCGGTATTTCTCACTGTCCTCATTTCTGCTGTACTGGAGTCCAATAGCTTTTAGTCCTTTCCCCAATAAGGAACGTGAAATTTTAATTCGTATGTTTCGTATTTTGTGGGCTTCCGGGAAAATATCTTCTAAACTGAATCTAAAGCCGTGTTTATATAAAGTCCTGTCCGTCTTAAAGTTTCCTGCTTAAATGTTTGCTATTTTGTAACAGGAGAGTCGCGAATACTTTTTTTTTTGGAAAGGCTTTTAAGATTTTTTCCCGATTCAATTTCTTTCAAACAGAGATTAAGGGTGTTTGAGAATAAGGTTCTTAGGAAAATATTTGGGGCTAAGAGGGATGAAGTTACAGGAGAATGAAGAAAGTTACACAACGCAGAGCTGCACGCATTGTATTCTTCACCTGACATAATTAGGAACATTAAATCCAGGCGTTTGAGATAGGCAGGTCATGTAGCACGTATGGGCGAATCCAGAAGTGCATATAGAGTGTTAGTTGGGAGGCCGGAGGGAAAAAGACCTTTGGGGAGGCCGAGACGTAGATGGGAAGATAATATTAAAATGGATTTGAGGGAGGTGGGATATGATGGTAGAGACTGGATTAATCTTGCTCAGAATAGGGACCAATGACGAGCTTATGTGAGGGCGGCAATGAACCTCCGGGTTCCTTAAAAGCCAGTAAGTAAGTAACTACATATCGCAATTTTAGATACATCAGTCGCTTAAAGTATTCTTTCCAAAACATGACCAACGGTAATTGATTGTTGCCCATTCCTTGCATTGTCATATTCGCTCTGGAAATAAATATAAACACGACACACGATTTCTTTGGTATCAGTGTGTATGTAATGTCCAACAACACCTATTAAACATAAAACAATTAATTACTGAGTACTTCAATCGCAATATCCATTATCTTGACTGAAAAGTAATTGCAAATTATGTTTTAAAAACAATTTCACTAGGTTACAAGCAAGCCTAGACTGAGAGAGGATAACAAAGAACGTTAACATGTAGAAACATTGTCAAAGAGTTGTGCGGTAATAGGTAGCACATCCCCAACTCCCTCTTGTTACTGATTGGCATGGTTCGCCCTGATGTTTAAACTTGGTCTACACCTGTGGAGTAACGATCAGTGCGTCTGTCTGCGAAACCAGGTGGCCCGGGTTCGAATCCCGGTCGGGGCAAGTCACCTGGTTGAGGTTTTTTCCGGGGTTTTCCCTCAACCCATACGAGCAAATGCTGGGTAACTTTCGGTGCTGGACCCCGAACTCATTTCACCGGCATTATCACCTTCATTTCATTCAGACGCTAAATAACCTAGATGTTGATAGAGCGTCGTAAAATAACCCAATAAAAAATGTTTAAACTTAACAGCGAGAAGTTCCCATCTGTATATAAAAGAGAGTATAAGGATTTTATTCTTTATTAAATGCATTGTTCTGGCAGCTTTGAACATGGGAACTTTGCATGGTAACCTATGCTCATTTAGGGTTAAATTACTTCACCTGATCTTGCAGATTTGTGACAAATAAACATGTAATATCAACTGCTCTTAAAATGATTTACTGTCTCTAATCTTTCGAGACAATTTATAGACTTCCATCATCAGGATGGAATTGCCCAATACCTGAGAAGTCGCCTAATCTGCTCGGTTCCTTAGGTCTGAACGAATTAAAAAAATTAATTATGCAGAAATTAATGAGAATATTATTCCGTTTCAGACCATCCCAACGTCCGAGTCTTCATAACTCATGGCGGGAATCTGGGAACTCAAGAAGCTATTTATGCCGGAGTACCCATGGTAGGCATACCTATGGCACATGACCAGCCACTCAACGTCAAGAACTGCGTTTCCAAAGGAGTGGCTGTACAGTTGGATTACGACTCCATCACAACAGAAAACGTCCTCAAGGTTCTGAACAAAGTACTGCATGATCCTAGGTGAGTTAGTCATTGTTAGAAATTACATGTTGAATTATTTTCACTGTTGGAAGTCAGTTATGCGATCCCCCAAACTAGGGAAGGTGAGAGTAGAAAATAGACGGATATTAATGTCTAGGCTTCAATTGTGACTGTTTAACACGCCGACATTACGGTGTGTAGTGAACATATAGATAATTTAACTTTTGATTTAAAAACTCTAATAATGCAGAAAAATTGTATGTTAAAGATAGGTTTAATATACCTATTAACTTTGAATTTCTGACTCAATAACCTCTTGAGAGCTGTACACAACTCGATATTTTAAAAAATTCGTACATTACGGTGCGCAAATTTATTTACTAGTAAAACTCGGATGTGCCATGCCTTTATGTTAGGTATATTTTAATTCAAAGAATAATAAAAATAGAATTATCTCGATGGTGTTCGGGTGAAGGGGTTTAAGTCATTATTTATTTATTTATTTATTTATTTATTTATTTATTTATTTATTTATTTATTTATTTATTTATTTTTTACAAATGGAATTTTGTTCTTCAGGGGAATATATAAGTTAAATTCTACAAGTGGGTGTGCAAAAGTAAAAGAATAGTAGCATTTGATGTATTTTATCTGCGTGTCTGATGTTTTTTCAATTCACTGTGGGCTAATGGCAGCAAATGCACTATCGCCTTTACGTTTTAACTTCGCTCTGGAATATGCCATTAGAGAAGTTCAGGATAACAGAGAGGGTTTGGAATTGAACGGGTTACATCAGCTGCTTGTCTATGCGGATGACGTGAATATGTTAGGAGAAAATCCACAAACGATTAGGGAAAACACGGCAATTCTACTTGAAGCAAGTAAAGCAATAGGTTTGAAAGTAAATCCCGAAAACACGAAATATATGATTATGTGCCGTGACCAGAATATTGTACGAAATGGAAATATAAAAATTGGAGACATCCTTCGAAGAGGTGGAAAAATTCAAATATCTTGGAGCAACAGTAACAAATATAAATGACACTCGGGAGGAAATTAAACGCATAATAAATATGGGAAATGCGTGTTATTATTCGGTTGAGAAGCTTTTGTTATCTAGTCTGCTGTCAAAAAATCTGAGAGTTGAATTTAAAAAACAGTTATATTACCGGTTGTTCTTTATGGTTGTGAAACTTGGACTCTCACTTTGAGAGAGGAATAGAGGTTATGAGTGTTTGAGAGTAAGGTTCTTAGGAAAATATTTGGGGCTAAAAGGGATGAAGTTACAGGATAATGGAGAAAGTTACACAACGCAGAACTGCACACATTGTATTCTTCACCTGACATAATTAGGAACATTAAATCCAGTCGTTTGAGATGGGCAGGACATGTAGCACGTATGGGTGAATCCAGAAATGCATGTAGTGTGTTAGTTGGGAGGCCGGAGGGAAAAAGACCTTTGGGGAGGCCGAGACGTAGATGGGAGGATAATATTAAAATGGATTTGAGGGAGGTGGGATATGATGATAGAGACTGGGTTAATCTTGACAAGATAGGGACCAATGGCGGGCTTACGTGAGGGCGGCAATGAACCTGCGTGTTCCTTGAAAGCCATTTGTAAGTAAGTTATAAGAAAATTATTTCCAATAAGGGTGTGATGTTTAATTTAATTCAAAACTAATTTATATGACTTATCTCTCTTTACCCAAACACCATCGATTTAATCCTACTAAGGGGAAGAAACCACTCCGTCACAGCTAGCAACTATTTGTACAGAAATAAAGGGAAAAACATGGCTTTCCACTGTTTCGCATCCTACTGAATGTTTGGGATAATGTAACGAAACATTATGTTTTAGAGTTTTAAATTTCTTCAGTAATAAAATTATACTTACTTAGTAATAAAACATGAGTGTCTTGCAAATTATAATTTAATCCTCATAATAATAAAATATGAAACCATAATAATACTATTAACATAGAAAAGTTATAAATGAAGTCATAGTATGTATGTGTATATACATATATATGTATATATATATATTGCTTGGTTATTTAACGACGCTGTATCAACTATGAGGTTATTTAGCGTCGATGGGATTGTGATAGCGAAATGATATTTGGAGAGATAAGGCCGACGATTCGCCATAGATTACCTGAAATTCGCCTTACGTTTGGGGAAAACCTCGGAAAAAATCCAACCAATTAATGAGCCCAAGAAAGAATCGAACCTGCGCCCGAGCGCAAGTATAGACATATCATATTAATTACCGGTATTTATATAACAATTAAAGGGAAAATCATATTATATCACTTTTTCACATAAATCGGGCATTTCAACAAGATTAGCAATTAATAAATTACATTTAATACTAAACACTTTTTCAGCATCATCTCATATACTTAGCTGAATTCAAGAAATAGGTACTAGCTAAATTTTTTACACCACAGAAAAAAATAGTTCTTACATTGGCTGGATTCAACACTGATTACAACACAACACAAGTAACGTTTCTATATTTTTTGGAACAATATTACATCTTCCAACAGATAATATTGTTTAGTACGATAAAAACACCTTTAAAGTTATAAAAAAAAATTAAGTAGACAGCCAAATTGATTGTTGAAACCTACTGAAAACATTAATTTACATTAAAAATAGACATGGCAACACTGAAAAGATTTTCACTGGATTCGAAAGAATGAACAAAGGTGGTATACGACTCACTTATTTTGTTCCGGTTTCTTGAATTCGTTGGCGCAACGAGTTCAATCATTCTAAAGAGTAATTTGAAGATTTCAGTTGCCCTTGAGAATCCTGGATTGTCGGTGGATTAGATAGCTTGGGGTTTCAAGTTTTTCCTAGAAAATATCTCTATTGTCTCCTTATAATATCTGGAAAGCACGGTTCAGAGGTAGTTACAGAAATGTTAACGGAGGGGAAAATTGCGATAGGTTGCGAGGGTTAAGCGGTGAAAATATAATTGTACGTTCAAAAGTGAGGCGAATTAATTTTCCGTGCGCTATCCAGTAGACCACAATCTCTGCAATGTCCTTGAGAGAAGTTATATATATTAAAATATTTCGTGTGCTTATAATCGCTTGTTTCAGTTACCGTACAAACGCCAAGCGTCTGTCACAGCTGTTCAGAGATCGTCCGCAATCGGCGCTGGACACTGCCATCTACTGGACAGAGTACGTCATCAGACATCGTGGAGCGCCACATCTGCGATCTGCAGCACTAGATCTGACTTGGTACCAACATTTGCTACTAGATGTCATACTTGTACCTATCGCCCTTATGATAGTGTTGGCATTTATGGTATTTTCCAGTTTTAAAATATTGCTCAAACTGGTGAGAGGAAATGTGACATACTCGTACAATGCACTCGAGAACCATTCGTCCTCAAGTTCTGTGTTACGAAAATCTCGGAACGCCATGCAATTGTCAAACTAACGGAATTACATAAAGATTTCGTTGTATAGGTTGTTCATCTCTATCGAGAATTTTTTCTTAAAAAGATGGTTTTCTTGCCGCTGCTTTGTGGCACAGATGTTCTAACTCACTCATTTATAGTGCGTAACACAACTTCGGTATTCAGATTAATGGATGTACCAAGGATGACGTTCTTCTGCTCAAGTAGTAAAGTCTCGTGGTGTGATTGCGAAATTTTATTTATATATTCCCGAACGGCTCTATAGATGACCCTGATCATAACCCAGATACAGGCTATGTTTTATTAGCTTTATCAACATCTTAGGTTATTTGGCGTCTGAATGAGATGACGATGATAATGCCGGTGAAATGATTCGGGGTCCAGCACCGATAGTTACCCAGCATTTGCTCATATTGGGTTGAGGGAAAACGCCGGAAAAACCTCAACCAGGTAACTTACCCCGACCGGAAATCGAACCCGGGCCACCTGGTTTCGCGGCCAGACGCGCCAACAAATACTCCACTGGTGCGATGTTACGAACGGCGATGGACAGGTATGTTTTAATTAGTATGTGATTAGGAAACATCGTGTGTTGTGCATCATGGAATGTGTGTGCATAAAGTAGAAACACATAAGCCTCCTCTCTTTCAGCTTTCTGGATTAAGTCTTTCAAGAGGAGTGGAACTCTAGCCTGAAAAACGAGACAGGAGTCGAAAAAGAGAGAGAGAGAGAGAGAGAGAGAAAGAAAGAAATGAAAATAATAGAAATAAAAGAAACTGAAAAGTGAATTTAGGCCTTCAACATAAGAGAGCTCACAGAGAAAATGCGATTCCAAAAATACAACTTCGGCCACCATGCGAGTCCCAAAACCAGTACTGGAATACGTTAAATCAGAGGCTGAATTTTTTTTGGGATATGAAAAGCCATCTTGTCCACAACACATACTTGTTTCAGGCAATAAAAATGTAAGCAAATCAAATCGTAAGCAAACATTGTAGAGACTTACGTGTAGGGTTAGTTCTAATACTGTGGTCTTAGAAATTTCTATGACTATTCTATTATTTTTGTGCGAGATCGTGCATATTTGTTTGTTTTCCGCACACAACCAATACGCGGTAAGTGTGAAATTCCACATTCAGTATTCCCAACGTAACACACACAACAATTTCCCTCTTCTTACCGCTTAAGCGCGACATTCATTTTACTGCTTTAGGCTTTTAACATATTAGTTTTAGAGACGTTTAACATAGTAATAATTATAAATTGGAAACTTACCACTGCAATTTCACCTAAATTACAGTGTTAATTATTGTTTTTAAATATTTGCAAAAATTAAGCAAAGTCTACTATTCCACGAAAATTATTGTAATCCTGAAACAAGTAACATTAAGGAAGCCGTGAAAAAATCAACAAGATTCCAGATGCGGATGTTATTACTGCAATATGTGATATAAATAATATTGTTAAAATATTAAAATGAAAAATAAATCATTACATAACCTTACCGTTTGTTTTAAGTTCGCATTTACAGACTGGGGGGAAAAAAAAGACAGTCGTATATCACAGCCTGCTGGAATACAGTAAACACAGAAAACATTTTATAGCAACAATGCTGAAGAAAATTATTTTGGTTTTCCGAAGTTGCCGTCATTAAACAGAAACCAACATGGAGATTTCATTGCAACTAATTTGAAATTCCTCTTTCAGGTATGTAATAAACGATCTTCGCACAAAATAATGTACGATACACGAGCGGTATGTTTGTTTTCATGTTCTCGGAAATTAAAAAAGATCAACTACGTTTCGCTTTTTCAATCTTTTCCTCGACCATGAAAACGTCAACATACCGCTCTTGTAACGCATATTACTATTGTATCTTCCAATACAAGTACGTGAATAAAAGGAAATCGCGACGAATTGTGTTCTTTATGCATACGGTGAAAGTAAAAGGAGTCAAACAAACGTATGAAAACGCATGTTCGCTTCTTCAAAGACTGCATCCCAGCTGTAACGGAATGTAGACTATCCGGAAGCAGATTAAAGATGGCAGCACAGCTTCGCTTAGTGACCAACGCGGCAAGAGATACAACAAATATTGAACAGAATCTGCAGAACCTTTGATAGATCAACTACCATAAATATCAAAGCCACTAAAGTAGGCACATACATTATATTTAGAATGTGATGTTACCATTAAGGCCCTCTTCCCGGGGCACTGTCGTAAGTGGTGTGAAGGAAAGTGAAACCACAAGAGAATTCCGGCAAATATTTGCGAAAATTTTAATATTGGTTTTAAGTTACCGAACTCAGATAAATTTGTCACTTGCAATAGAATCAACATTCATACAGGCCTACAAAAAGTAAGCCAGAGATGTATTTGCACTTCAGACACACAGAAAAGTACATCTATAAAAGGCAACTATAGCCCGAAACAAAAATTAAGAAACTATCTCAAGACGCTCTGCGTAAATCTGAAGTAATGCATTGATATGATTCCATTAATTTGTAACACTCAACGTAAATATTGCATAATATTTTGTTTCAAAGTAAAAGTATCGGTATAATATCTTCAACCAATATAAAACCTCATCGTTTCTATAAGATCACAAGGCTTTTACAAATATCCCTTTTTACTCCCTGATAGAATACGGTTCAAATTTAATAGTGGTAGAGACTAACTTAGCGTTTACAGTACCTAATAATAATAATAATATGTTAATGTCTTAGACAGGCACACGCTACTATCTATACTATAAATAAATCTGTAAGCGAAATATTTCTGGTAATTTTCGCTTTTCTAAAAATAATTGGTGTTAACATGTATAATTAATCATCCTGAAACCGAAAATCGCTTTTCTTTAATTTTTGTTTGTCTGTCTGTCTGTCTGTTTGTTACCTTTTCACGTGATAACGGCTGAACGGATTTCGATGAAAATTAGAACATAAATTAAGTTCGTCGTAACTTAGATTTTAGGCTATATGGCATTCAAAATACTTTATTTAAAAGGGGGATTATATGGGGGCCTGAATTAAATAAACCGAAATATCTCGCTTATTATTGATTTTTGTGAAAAATGTTACATGACAAAAGTTTCTTTAAAAATGATTTCCGATAAGTGTTATTCAAGGCAAAATTTTGATAGGACTGATATTTAAGGATATACAAGAGTTTTAAAATAACAATACAATACATTTCCACCGCCGCACAGTGGGGCCAAACCCACTTATTCTTGGCAAAAAAGATTTTATTGTCTCAATGTCATTTACATAATAAGAAAAGTAGTTTTTTGTTTTTGTAAAGCTATTCTATCAACGAAAAGTGCGATTCCAAATCACAAAGCAGAAAATTAGGACGTAATTACAAAAAGCTAACATCGGGACTCTTCAGCGTCGTTTGCACTGTCAGTGTCGTCGCTGCTGTCGTGTA
This sequence comes from Periplaneta americana, assembly GCF_040183065.1. NCBI lineage: Eukaryota > Metazoa > Arthropoda > Insecta > Blattodea > Blattidae > Periplaneta > Periplaneta americana. The sequence continues at coordinate 35,155,412 of NC_091118.1, read as the reverse complement.
CTGCAGAACGAACATCCGGTGCCCGAAGCATGTCCAGGACCTCCTTGTCAAATTGCATGGCTTTTTTCTTCGGCATCTTCCTGAGAGAAAAAATAATCGGATCCGAGGATATCAACAGCACGTTGAGGACATCTTCATTTGTTTTTGTTCTGGACATCTTTCGGGAGAAACCTTCTTGTACTTTTAAATTCCTTATTTCTAGCCTCTTGGACTTCCTCACTTAGTTGACCAATGGGAACTATAGCGTGACGGATAATTTCTGGACCATGGATTAGGATTTTATGAATTGTTGGAGGCATGACGTACCATGAGTATTTCCGTACAAAGAGCTGGGCTGTCTCGAACGCTTAAGCGCGAAACTTTTCCACATCTATTTCATGGCCACAAGAGATCACTTGCAAAATTATATTGAATCTTCTGATGATTTCAATGCCAACACCAGTGATGCTTGCAGATAATGCCGGATTCTCAAAAAAATCAGCTTGATGTATTCCCATCATTTGTATTGCCGAAGCCTGGTTTTGGCTTGTCTACTAGCATTTCCATATCTTTTTTAAATCTATCTTGAATGGTTTTCTTTGTGTTTGAGACAACATTCTTCTGCTCGATGCCCCGAGCTTGCCATTTCTCAAGGGGAAGTTTATATGCAAGATGGAGCAAACACTCAAAGAACCTAATGCGTGCGTGAAGGACGGAAAAGCCGAAGCTGAGTCTAGATGTATCGACTATCTCCGTAGTCAGCACTTTCTCCAGATTGTTAAGTCTTTAGAGGTGCTTCGTTGGTGGACTGCAACATCTTTTGTAAGCTTCTTGATATTTCGAAGGTCGCATTGGTGATGTTGCTGTCACATCTTTTACAATTTTTGAGGCTTTCACTTTGCCAGAAGAGCGCAAGCTCATTTCAGCGACAAAGGAGAGCTCATCACTTGAATATGTGGCTCGCAAGTTTTCTGTTTTCTGTCGTTTTGTCCTATCAGATGATTCATGGAAATTCTTCGTAGGTCTACCCATACATTTTCTAGTAGCGTCCCTATCGTAGTTTCGAAACCTCAATGATGAGTCTAACCAGTCCTTGTTCTTCTCTAAAAATATTTCTTCTATCCTACGAGCTTGCTGCCATCTCTTCTTAAAATCGGACACGAGAAATGAAATTTGCTTGTAGAGAGCCATAAGATATTCGTCTGTGCATTTTGTCTTCATCCGGACGAAGTCTTTCATAACCGTAACTTGCTCCTGTAATTTTACACGTTCTGTATCATAAAGTTCTCTTCTAGTTATAAAAACACCATCGTTGCAACCCGATCCTGCAAAGAAGAAAATGTATACGAATGCTTTGGGTGTCTAGGTCAAGCGTACTTGGCTATCTAATTTTTAGAAGCTGTCAATTTTTTAACCGCTGCTGTTCCAAAATGAGCAAATATGAGCAGGGTTTGTTTCCATTTATGGCAAGTATAATGTGTGAAATAAACATAAATGTCAAGATGGAGAACATGATATGCCCTGATATACATTAAAACCTTAAAAAAACTTACCCCTTTTTCACATTTTCGGTTCATTTCTTTATCGTCCCATAAACCACTACTAAATCCAGAAAACCTATATGTAATTGCATTAAAATGTTCTTACCTGATGGTAAAGACATCATGTTAAGCCACACTTCGTAGTTCCACCAGCACACGACAATATGACGCATTTAACTACTTCCCGTGCACAAGCTTCCCTCTCACTGACTCAGCTAGGCTCAGGTTCTGACATTCGCCGTGACGTCAGCTGCACCCTAGTGACCTTATCACTATCAAAAACGTATAGTCCAGGGATTTATCTATCGTTAGAATATAAAATATTGCTACTTTTGTAAGATTCGTTTTTTGTTTTTTTGCCAAGAATAACGCTGTTTGGCCCCACTGTGCGCCGCCTCAGATTATAGTGTCGTTGTTCCGTAACTTATATGTGCAAAATATTATATTTTTTTAGTAGGAAGAAATACAAATTTATTCATTCTATGGCAGTAGTGGATAGGAGATCGTGAATTCTTACATTTTCGAAAGAAAGAAATATAATTAAGTTATATATAATAGATTTCATTATTTGCTGCATCACTATTTAAGTTATTGAAAATCGATATGTGACATAGGAGTTATTGCAGGAACGACGACAATGGCTACAATGAAATCAAAACAAATGACTGCGTCTATTTAAGGCGGCCTTGACGTTTATCAATATTAATATATAGAGAATATTTTGTGTTTGTATGAAGTAAACTCGGAATCTATTTAACATTCACTATTTGAAATTTGTAGTTTCTCTAGATGGATGTAATGCTACAAATGAGGACTGAGGTAAGATGAAAAGAAATCTGTACGCACAGAAAACTTGATATTCTGTCGAAATATTGTACAACTTGATCATTGCAACTTTATTTGGTCCACATAAAATACTCTAATTTTATCCACAAAAAATACTCCAATTTTATACATTCATTTTACCATAGAGATCACTGGAGCTGAATTATTTTAAAAGATGTCATGAAATGGCGTTCCTGCGCTCATAATTTACCCATATTCGTTTCCTGTGTTTCTTAAAATAATATTTATGTAGGGTATCTAATTTTTTTATTTGCATAAACAATGATATACAACAGAGCGAGTTGGCTCAGATGGTAGCATTTGAGACACACATTCGGGAGTCCCAAGTTCAAACCCCGTGGCCGATCAATCTGACTGGGGTTTTTCATGATTTCCCTTAGTAGATAAAGCCAAATGCCGGACTGGAAAGATACATGCCATTATTCATCACCGCCTCAATTACCAATACCAAAAACATTTATCAAAGTCTATAATCAGTTACATGAACACAAGCCATCCCAACACACAATAGAAACAGGAACTCAACAAGAGTAAACACGGTCTGCTGATATACCCACACATTCTAAACACGCGACATGACCACAGATGTTAAGGCGTGAATTAAATAATCTTAACAACAAGAAAAAAAGATGCACAGTAAGGTTAACATAAAAATTATCTTCGTTCACAATCAACTCTATTACTTTGGAGTGATTTATTAAAGGATGCATTCAAGACTAATTTAGAGAAATGTTAAACACATTATATTTGCACTAAATGAGTGGTCTCTGGACCAAAATAATAGCATTTTATTTATTTAAACAGAATTTAAATTAAGTAGCAGATTAGAGGATTTATTCTTCTGTGAAAACACGAATGTTCCCTGGACCCAAAGTTCAATTTTAATTATGTAATTACTTCATATTTATTTCTAATAAGTGCAGTGGAGCGCACGGGTACAGCTAGTACTTAAATAATTTTGGTATCTTTCTGATATATTTAATGTACCTAAGTTCATGTAGACTTATTTTTAACACGTTCTTCATCAGGAAAGCTGACATCTCAACTCCATAAGCAATACCTGGAGAAAGTAATAAAGACATATGTTAAAGAGCAGCCATTTCTTCTAAATCTGGACTCGTGGAATGGGCAAGTAACTCCTTCTTTGTATGATGAAATATTTACAAATGAAGAAACTGGAGTAACGGGCAACCTTCAAGTGATTTCACCCAAATATACTGGATTATGCCAGTCCTGCGATATTTATTCTTTTAGACAGTTGAAGACTTTTTATCAAATATTTGCGAAATAGCTCTTTCGTTTTACAAACTGGACGGCAAATTACTTCAAGGCAGGATGCCCTCAAAATTCACTCCTTAATTCACTTTCAGTTGTCAGCTCCTATATTCAAAGCCATGTTGAAATATGCGTGGTATGCATCAAAATTAATAAACGAACGAGAAGTGTTCGTGAATGTGAAGGTTATCTGTTTTGTGTGACTGGACAACCTTCTTTCATTTGCTGTGCATGGTGCAGGAAATATGTATGTTTTGTGTGTTTTTATGACATTTATCATAATGAATCATGTACAAAATGAAGTGGAATAGAAACAGAACAGACACCAGTGACCTGCCTACGTGAGCAATATTTCCTTGTTTATCCTTTACAACACAATGTTAGTTAATTAGTAATTTGTTTAAAACATGATGAAGCGTTCAATACATTGAGAAGTATGATATATGTAAATAGGTAACTATGATCACACTATTAATCGTTATTAAAAGAAGAAAAATATAGGTCCACGTAAGATTCGAAATTAGGTTACCTGGATAACCACTCATCACCCAACCACATGAGGTACGCTTTCACAGAGTCTAACGCTCCCCATTTAGGCCTAGGCACCTAACAGAAGTACGTCACAAACAATAGCCAATATTTCCAAAACGAGGGGTCATTGGCCACCCATACCAGGTATGACTTTGAACAGTACTTCTTGTAATTTCACCTCACACAATCTTATTTCATTCGGTGATATACAGAGCGTGTCCTCTCCTTGTAAGCCAAGTTGTGTGCACACATTACGCTGTTCATAGCTCTCGCTGTAGTGTGTTACGGACCTAATTTGTAAATTAGTGAAATAGGGACCCAATGTCTGCCATACATTTTATTGTCGACATACCGCATTTGAATTTTTTTGTTTTCTGTATCGTGGTGTCCACACCTGTGTAGTAACGGTGAATGCGTCTGGCTGCGAAACAAGGTGGCCCAGGTTCGAATCCCTGTTGGCGCAAGTTACCTGGTTGAGGCTTTTTCCGGGCTTTTCCCTCAACCAAATACGAGCAAATGCTGGGTAACTTTCGGTGCTGGACCCCGTACTCATTTCACCGGCATTATCACCTTCATATCATTCAGACGCTAAATAACCTAGATGTTGATACAGCGTCGTAAAATAACCCAATAAAACAAAAAAAAATGTATGGTGGTATGCATCGTTCCTTAAACCTATTCGGGAACATTGTCACTTCTCATCGACATCGCCTTCTCACCTGTACGTAATAGTAATATACGTTACAAGAACGGTATGTTGATGTTTTCATAGTCGAGGAGAAGATTGAAAAAGCGAAACGTAGTTGAGCTTTTTTAATTTCCGAGAACATGAAAACAAACATACCGTTCGTGTATCATACATTAATTTGTGCGAAGATCGTTTATTACATACCTGAAAGACGAATTTCTAATTAGTTGCAATGAAATCTCTATGATGGTTTCTGTTTAACGACGGCAACTTCGGAAAACCAAAATATCTATCTTCAACACTGTTGCTATAAAATGTTTTCTGTATTTACTATACTCCAGCAGGCCGTGATATACGTCTGTCTTTTCTTTCCCCCAGTGTATTTTTTTTAGTAGGTTATTTTACGACGCTTTATCAACAGCTTAGGTTATTTAGCGTCTGAATGAGATGAAGGTGATAATGCCGGTGAAATGAGTCCGGGGTCCAACACCGAAAGTTACCCAGCATTAGCTCATATTGCGTTGAGGGAAAACCCCGGAAAAAACTCAACCAGGTAACTTGCCCCGACCGGGAATCGAAACCGGGCCACCTGGTTTCGCGGCTAGATGTGCTAACCGTTACTCCACAGGTGTGGACCCCCCAGTGTATAAATGCGAACTTAAAACAAACGGTAAGGTTATGTAATGATTTATTTTTCATTTTAATATTTTAACAATATTACTTATGTAACATATTGCAGTAATAACATCGGCATCTGGAATCTTGATTTTTTCACGGCTTCCTAAATGTTATGTGTATCAGGAATGCAATAAGTTTCGTGGAATAGTAGATTTTACTTAATTTTTGCAAATATTTAAAAACAATAATTAACATTGCAATTTAGGTGAAATTGCAGTGGTAAGTTTCCAATTTATAATTATTACTAAGTTAAACGTCTCTAAAAATAATATGTTAAAAGCCTAAAGCAGTAAAATGAATGTCGCGCTTAAGCGGTAAGAAGAGGGAAATTGTTGTGTGTGTTACGTTGGGAATATTGAATGTGGTATTTCACACTTACCGCGTATTGGTTCTGTGCGGAAAACAAGCAAATACGCACGATCTCGTACAAACATAAATGCCTTTTAAGATTAGACAGAGTTCCGGACAGATTGCACTTGTACGGCTTCTCGCCTGTATGTACGCGCAAATGTATTTTTAGTGACGCTGATACAACGAAGGATTTTCCACAAACATGGCATACGAACGGCTTCTCCCCCGTGTGTGAGCGAACATGGCGTTTAGACTTTCCAAATAAGAATAACGTTTACCACAAACATAACAACTGAACGTTTTATCGACGACGTGTGTGCGTGAAACATGCCTTTTGAGAAGGACGGAATTCGAATAGTATTTTCCACACACACTACAACTGAATCGCTTTTCAACGGCTTCCGTGCATTTATGCCCTCTCAGACTTTGCGAAAAAGAGAAGCTTTTTAAACAAATCTTGCAATTGAATGGCTTCCCTCCGGTATATCTCCTTGTATGTTCTTTGAGATAACCCGATTCATAAGATGTTTTTCCACACACAACGCAACTGAATGGTCTCTGGCCCGTGTGCACGTTCGTATGTCTTCTCAGATTCTCCACTAGCGAGAAGTCTTTTCCACAGACATCGCAAATGAAAGGCGCTTCGCCCGTGTGAACACTTGCATGCCTTCTGAGCTGTACTGGTCCTGAGAAACATTTTCCACAAACATCGCATCTGAGCAGCTCCTTGTCAGCAGGCTGCTGCTCATCTTGCGCGATATTGTCGCAGCAACCCGGCACTAGATTCTCACCAATAACTGCAATGCTGTGCAGAAGACGAGGTTTTAATATAAGCTATCTATTCTATACCAATAATAAATCTGTAACCGAAATTTTTCTGATAATTTACGCTTTACCAAAAATAATTGGACCTAACACGTGTAATTAACCATCCTGAAACCGAAAATCGCTTTTTTGGAATTTTTGTCTGTCTGTCTGGATGTTTGTTAAATTTTCACGTCATAATGGCTGAACGGATTTCGATTAAAATTCATATATAAATTAAGTTCGTTGTAGCTTAGATTTTAGGCTATATGACATTCAAAAAACTTTATTCAAAAGGGGGGTTATAAGTGGGCCTGAATTAAATAAATCGAAATACGACGCTTATTATTGGTTTTTGTAGAAAATGTTACATCACAAAAGTTTCTTTAAAAATGATTTCCGATAGTTTCATCCTATGCAACATTTTTATAGGACTCATATTTAAGGATATACAAGACTTTTAAAATAACAATGCAACACATTTTCAACACCGCATCAGATTATAGCGTTGTTGTTCATACATTAACTCTATGAAAAATGCAGAAACGTACCTTCAACATAATATGTAACAAAACACATCATTACCCATTAAATATGTGCCAATCAGCCTAAACTCAGTAAACTTTAAATCCTGTAAATACGAAGTGAAAAGAAACATGTTTATAACTAATTTATTATAAAATAAATAATATTAGTAAATAAAAATTGAAAACCAACAAGGTGAGTGTATGCATGTACAAATTATACTGTAGCAGACATTCCGAATCTTCAACGAAACTGCAGCATTTACGGGATCGCAAAACAGCTGTTTACAATGAACTTGAAAATCAACGGCATATCGTTATTGATATAGCAGGCGAGACCCAACAATTTGGCCAAAGGAGTTCGAGGTCCTACGCTGAATTCTGCTTCAAATGGCTGAGGGAAGACCCCGGAAAAAGCCCAACCAGGATTTGAACCAGGATCCGTTCATTACGCTGTCCGTCACCCCACGGTGTAGAGTGCAATGCAGTGAACTGAGTACTGTAACTTCCTGCAAATTGTAACCGTTTTGTTCCGCTTTACATTTGCACAGTCAGCTACGTAGACTACTTCTAGATATTTAATCATTTTTCTTAATCACTAATATATACTGCATTAGTACGTTTTGTGAACATTGTGATATTTCTCTCATTCTTCTTGCACTTGTGCTTTTTGTATAAGTATCTGTAATTATATTTCAATTTTTTATTTGCCTCTTCTTTCTGCATTTGTTTCTTGTATATGTCTATTTGTATTCTTGAGATGTAGTGGTAGAGAAGGCCTGATGGCAAATCCGCCAGATTAAATAAATCAAAAAGTAAATGAATAAACGAATAAATAAATAGATAAATTAGTGAATAAATGAATAAATAAATAAGTAAATAATTAAAACGAAGAAATAACTAAGTAAGTAAAAATAAGTTGTTAAATAATTAATAAACACATAAATAAGTAAATAAATAAACAAAATAACGCGCTAGAACATGAAATGCTTAAACAAGACAGAAGTCCTGTTACATGTACCTATCACTGTCTGAAGTAAAGAAACAGTAGCAACACATCTTGGTATACTATTTATGTATTAGCAAACTGAATTATAATAAATATGATTCAATTTCTATTTGTCAGTATTTAATACTCGTCAAGATATAAAATAATAGGCCTAATCTCCTTTTCTAATATAAATGTAAGGAATAATAATATCTTAAAGATAGAAGATGTGAAAACGTTCGCATCTTTTATTGTATCGGTATTTCAACGTACTCACGCGCCTGGGTATTGTCGTGCCGACGTCATCAACAATGGCCGACAGAAACGACAAGACGGATCGTTTCCATGGAAACACTGTGGTTTGCTTTTCTCGGAAGAATAGTTCGGTATGTCCGGAATGCGATCTGCGTTTCTTTTGCTGAAGAAGGGAGGCTATCCCTTCACGGGGGCAGCTGCATTTGCTGGGGGCTCTCGTACGGGAGCCTTCCAGACGGCGGGAAGACCTGCGTATGCGGTTGGACCGCGGAAGGAAGGACCTGCGGGTGCGGAAGGCGGACCCCGATTTTCGTTCGGTAAGCACGATTTCTTCAAAATTGTGGGGATGGTTGGGGCGATAGGGGTGGGGGGCTACTACCTCTGGAGTAGTGGCAGTCCAGGGGACACGAGGGGTGCCTCCACGCCCCCTGAGCCTGTCCCTCCGCCTTCATCGCCTCAGCCTTCCCCAACACACCCCCGGTACTGTACAAAATTCAAATACTTTTATGCTCCCCCCTGCACTGAAATACATCCACAACAAGTGAGACGACGATCACGCCGCTCACGCCGCACACACCCACCGCCATCTTCGCCACCTACACCAGTACCGCCACTACCCCCGCCTCCACCCCATGTTATTCTCAGGAGTACTGAGAAAGACCAGGGGGCCGACCGTCCGCGCCCGAGGGTCACGTTTGACCTTCTTCCTGAGGACCCTCAGGGGGAAGCGATGGCGGGACCTTCTACAGCGGGCGGCCTAGGCACTGACACTACCCCCCCACACAATACAGACGATAGTCCTCCCCAGTCAAGTCGGCAGGATGACAGTGACGACTCTGACTCAGGCATGATGTCGGAGGAACAGAGACCCTTTGAACCCTTTCGACTTTGGAAAAAAACCCCGAACGAGGAAGCTTTGGAAAAAGTTTTCGAGTATTCTAGAAAACCGTCTGAACGGAAGTAGGGGAACACTTCCGCGGCTGCGGTCCTGGATCCAAATTCTGGTCGACCTGGTTGGCGAGTTGGTATAGCGCTGGCCTTCTCTGCCCAAGTTTGCGGATTCGATCCCGGGCCAGGTCGATGGCATTTAAGTGTGCTTAAATGCGACAGGCTCATGTCAGTAGATTTACTGGCATGTAAAAGAACTCCTGCGGGACAAAATTCCGGCACACCGGCGACGCTGATATAACCTCTGCAGTTGCGAGCGTCGTTAAATAAAAAACATAACATTTTATGCAGTCGACCTGGTTGGCGAGTTGGTATAGCGCTGGCCTTCTATGCCCAAGGTTGCGGATTCGATCCCGGGCCAGGTCGATGGCATTTAAGTGTGCTTAAATGCGACAGGCTCATGTCAGTAGATTTTTACTGGCATGTAAAAGAACTCCTGCGGGACAAAATTCCGGCACACCGGCGACGCTGATATCCCCTCCTTTTGCGAGCGTCGTTAAATAAAAAACATAACATTTTATGCAGTCGACCTGGTTGGCGAGTTGGTATAGCGCTGGCCTTCTACGCCCAAGGTTGCGGGTTCGATCCCCGGCCAGGTCGATGGCATTTAAGTGTGCTTAAATGCGACAGGCTCATGTCAGTACATTTACTGGCATGTAAAAGAACTCCTGCGGGACAAAATTCCGGCACACCGGCGACGCTGATATAACCCCTGCTTTTGCGAGCGTCGTTAAATAAAACCAAATTTTCTAAAAAAAAAAAATAATAATAATAAATAAATAAAAAATAAAAAAAAAATAAAAAAATTGCAAACCACAAAAATTTAATGCACTGCCCAATGGTAGGGAGGTTGGGAAGGGCAGGGCGGAACTCGACATGCAGCCACCTCCACGTGGTGAGTTCTGGGTTGTTTCAGTTCATACGGAATGAAACAAGCGAAGAGCTGCATCTCAACTGTGAAAGATGTTACAAAAATTCATACAAGGTGGAAAATGTTCAATAACAGTAAGTTCACGCACTAAATGCTTAAGATTAAAAGAACAGAAGCTTCCTTCTCCATTTTTTTATTTTTATTTAGTAAGAAATCTATTTTGTTTCTAGGAAAGATCGCTATATTGCAGTGAATTCAGTAACAGTTGCCAACAGACGGCAACACTCTTCCATGCAGCACAGATGGCAGTCACGAGGAGATCGCCCTCACACCCTGTACCCGCCGTGCTCTGGCTTAAGATGAATGTAACAAAAACATTATCGTCGTTGTTCCTACAATATCTCCAATGTGCAAATTATAATTTTTTCAGTAGGAAGAATAAACACATTTATTAGTGGGATATTGTTCATTTATTTATTCTACACATTTAAATACCATCTCTGTGCTGTCAGACTACATAACTGATAACAATAATCTACGCTTAATAAGCCAGCGTCTCACAACTTCAAAAATATATGCTTAATATTCACATAGGAGATTACATGTTCCTCTACTTCACATGGGAGGAATTGCATTGCATAGGCTACAATATACCAAGCGCTAGTAACGAGTATACAGTTACAATGAGACTGACAAATTGAGTTTAATTAAACAATTTAAATTGTTCAAAGTGTAATATTTTTTCGTGTCTATTAAGAGTCATAAAGCCAATAGCACTCGACCGACTGCGCCATCCAGACCGACTACTTCACTTTGCTTATCCCCTTTTCTACTTTGTGTGTCCTCATTTTCATAGCTCTCCGTATATAAATATTAGAGATATTTATATTTAGTTGGTACTATTCTAATACACATTTCTATTGTGACGAGAAACGACCGGTAGATTTTATCCAGTGTCCTCTCATTCAATGTAAGCATGTTCTGCTTTAAAACTCCAAGTTGAGAAATTAAAATCTGTAGTTTGAAGTGATCCCCATTCGAGGTAGGGTGCAGAAAGACTGGAAAATAGTTTCTAATGTCGGCTTTAGGCATAGTAAAAGTCATGTAGCACGTATGGGCGAATCCAGAAATGCATATAGAGTGTTAGTGGGAGGGCGCAGAGAAAAAGACATTCGGGAATGCCTAAACGTAGATGGAAATATAATATTAAAATGGATTTGAGGGAGGTGGAATATAACAGAGACTGGATTAATCTCGCACAGGAGAGGGACAGATAGGGGGCTTATTTGAGGGCGACAATGAACCTCCTGGTTTCTTAAAAGCCGTAAGTAAGTATATAGGTCATGTTACATGTTTCATCATTGAATGACCAGGCAGTATAAGCATCTGACAAAGACAGTACGCACATTTACCCTACATTTCCTACTTTGTTTTTTATTGCAAAACAAAATTTTGGCTATAAGTAAACTTAAGGTGAATTCAATGTTGCGACTGGAGTATCTACAATTTAGCCATTCATTGCAAAGTATCGGCTCAAGTAGGTAATCTAAAAACCTGGTGTTATTTTTCACAGCAAAGACATGCTACAACGTCAATAATTTTGTATGGTTGTATTTTCAAATTGTACCGGTATTAAAAACTAATTTTACATAATTCGCATACACAAATCTCTCTGTTGTTTATAAAAAATGAAACTGAAAATTGTAATACCAGGATCAAATTCTAGCGAGGAATAGATAGACAAAAACATAGAAAAGTCACAATTTACATACTTTGTAGACTAACATTTAAAGACCAGATTAAGATATTTAACAAGTAGGATACATAAAGATGATAATAATAAAGTTAGTAACAATAATATATGTTATAATTTGAGATAACTTATATAATAATTTCAGAATGAAGAAAAGATTATGTTGAGAAAGAAAATGGATTATTATATTATTATTATTATTATTATTATTATTATTATTATTATTATTATTATTATTATTATTATTATCTCAGTTGGTAGAGCGGCTGGCTACGGACTGAAAGGTCCGAGGTTCGATCCCAGGTGGTGACAGGATTTTTTCTCGTTGCCAAACTTTCAGAACGCCCCGAGGTTCACTCAGCCTCCTATAAAATTGAGTACCGGGTCTTTCCCGGGGGTAAAAGGCGGTCAGAGCGTTGTGCCGACCACACCATCTCATTCTAGTGCCGAGGTCATGGAAAGCATGGGGCTCTACCTCCATGCCCCCCAATTGCCTTCATGGCATGTTAGGGGGATTCCTTTACCTGTATTATTATTATTATTACCATTATTACTATTATTATTATTATTATTATTATTATTATTATTATTATTATTATTATTATTATTATTAGCGACATTAGCAGCAAATCATATAGATATTTTAACGAAAATATAAAATTGACAGAAATGATATAATGTACTTAGAGAAGAAATAAACTTGTTTTAAAATACATGATACATAATATAAACTAGGGAACTCTGTCCTATGACTATTTGAATCTGGAATCGAAAATTTCATTACTACAAGACGGCAATTCTAGCTGAAGTTTTATTATCGAATAATATAGACATGGGCCATTATTTGCACTACAGGTATGTACAGTTGTCAAAAGAAAAAGTGGCCCCTCTCCAGAAGCAAAGTTCCCTTCGGGTATCTTCGCTACAATTCGGAGACAGGCGATGTTACATTTTGTTGTACCACGTTACCTGATATCTACAGTTATAATTCAAGTATTATTTGTGTTACTTAATAGCGTAATGGTAGCGTTCCTGCCTCTTATCCGTGAGGTCCTGCGTTCGAATACAACCAAGTGCTTTTTATGTTCTTTTTTCTATTGTTTTTAAGACAGAGATACAAAACATACTTAATTGCTCCTTTCTCTTTTATGATTATTTTAGTAATTAACATCAGGTTCATGAATGTGTTATGTCATGACTTTATCATTATTTATTATGACATTATGGCTGCAAATGTGACGTCACACAGGGAGGTCAGAGTTGGCAATCGAGCACAGCAGTCGCTTTAAACTTAGTTATGGTGACAAAGATTGCGCGAATTTTTTAATCTACGCGAAATAAATATGCAATAGAATACCGGGCTGTGTTATGTATGGCTACAACAGCCACTCGAAGAAAACGAAATGAACTAACATAAGATACTATGGATTTCCGAAGGACAAAGACGTAGCGACTAGCGAACTCGTGGATCACTGTCGAAGGGCGGACAAGTTCAATTTATAAGACGCTAAATTACGATTTTTAAAACAAGGATGTTTGTTCTGACATTACAATAAATTCATAAAAGTAATACACTTATTAAAGTCTTTCTCACGGCAGTAGAACCATTTGAATGTATGCATTTACAAATATATTAAATATTATTGATGTGGAAATAATAATAATAATAATAATAATAATAATAATAATAATAATAATTATTATTATTATTATTATTTTATTTTTTTTGTGCTTGTCCATTAATTTATTTTCACATTCAGTGCACAGAGTCCGTATAGGTCAGTTTCTATCTGATGCTTTTCCAATTCACTGCGGGCTAAAACAGGGAGATGCACCATCACCTTTACTGTTTAACTTCGCTTTAGAATATGCCATTAGGAAAGTTCAGGATTACAGGCAGGGTTTGGAATTGAACGGGTTACATCAGCTTCTTGTCTATGCGGATGACGTGAATATGATAGGAGAAAATACACAAACGATTGGGGAAAACACGGAAATTTTACTTGAAGCAAGTAAAGCGATCGGTTTCGAAGTAAATCTCGAAACGACAAAGTATATGATTATGTCTCGTGACCAGAATATTGTACGACATGGAAATATAATTGGAGATTTATCCTTCGAAGGGGTGGAAAAATTCAAATATCTTGGAGCAACAGTAACAAATATAAATGACATTCGGGAGGAAATTAAACGCAGAATAAATATGGGAAATGCGTGTTATTATTCGGTTGAGAAGCTTTTATCATCTAGTCTGCTGTCAAAAAATCAGAAAGTTAGAATTTATAAAACAGTTATATTACCGGTTGTTCTGTATGGTTGTGAAAATTGGACTCTCACTCTGAGAGAGAACCATAGGTTAAGGGTGTTTGAGAATAAGGTGCTTAGGAAAATATTTGGGGCTAAGAGGGATGAAGTTACAGGAGAATGGAGAAAGTTACACAACGCAGAACTGCACGCATTGTATTCTTCACCTGACATAATTAGGAACATTAAATCCAGACGTTTGAGTAGAGCAGGGCATGTAGCACGTATGGGCGAATCCAGAAATGCATATAGAGTGTTAGTTGGGAGACCGGAAGGAAAAAGACCTTTGGGGAGACCAAGACGTAGATGGGAGGATAATATTAAAAATGGATTTGAGGGAGGTGGGATATGATGATAGAGACTGGATTAATCTTGCTCAGGATAGGGACCAATGGCAGGCTTGTGTGAGGGCTGCAATGAACCTCCGGGTTCCTTAAAAGCCATTTGTAAGTCAGTAAGTGCACAGAGTTCTTGCTGTATCGTCAGCATATTATCATTGTTCATAATTATAATGTCCTGTAACAAATATTTATTTTCATCAACGATGCCTTCGAGTAACATATTCAAGATCAGAACCGCGTCAATGTAATGCTTTACTGAAGCAAGGCTGGATATTGGTCCCAGCGTGACGTCATCTGTTTAGGTGAGAGGGGGGGATAGCTGCGCACCGCCTCGCCAGTATTCTTCCACCATGGGACATACATAAGTGTTCTGCCCATGGGCAGGTCTTTCAATGCAAACCTAGCATTCTCCAATCTTTTCTATTTTCTGCCTTCCTCTTAGTCTCCGCACATAATCCACATATCTTAATGTCGTCTATTATTTGATTTCTTCTGCCCCAACCATTCTACCGTTCACCATTGATTCCAGTGCATCCCTCAGTAGGCACTTTCTTCTTAACCAGTGACCCAACCAATTCCTTTTTCTCTTTCTAATCAGTTTCACCATCATTCTTTCTTCATCCACTTTTTCCAACACAGCTGCATTTCTTATTCTGTCTGTTCACTTCACACGTTTCATTTATCTCCACATCCACATTTCAAATGCTTCTATTCGTTTCTCTTCATTTCATCGTAATGTCCACGTTTTTTCCTCACACAGTGCCACACTCCACACAAAACACTTCACTAGTCTATTCCTTAGTTCTTTTTCCAGAAGTCCCCGGAAGTTGCTCCTTTTTCTGTTAAAAGCTTCCTTTGCTCATCTTTGCGATTTTTCTTGGGAAGGATAAATGCGCTAACTTCCCGTTGCTTTCCGCACACCACTGTCTCTTTCGAATCTTAATAGAGCCCAGGGGCCCAAGCGTGGCGGTGAGAGAGTGGATTTGACTAATTGGGCCCTCCGGAATTCACCGCAAGGGTTAAAAATTAGTTCTATCAGGATTTTTGACCTGATCAGAACCGGGAAATCCCAATTAGCCTTTGCCCCCTGCATCCTGGATGAACTTGTACAAATCGTCAGAAAATGTTTCTTTACTTGTGCCCTCGTAGTTCAGGCGGAAAACGTCCGCATTTACATGTAAACGTCTGAGTTTCAATTCCTCGTCACTGCTTTTCATGTTATTGTGTTTGAAGATAGTATAATATAATAATATAAATAGAAAAAACTAACACCAGTATTATGCAACTGTATTGTTCCAAACCTAATATTGAATGTATCTTATTTATGTCGCTTAAGAACGAAAACAGAATATAAATGATAACTTGAATATTATTTATATCGCTAACAACGATAACAGAATATAAATAACTTCAATATTATTTATACAGGATCACTAAAGAACGATAACAATACAAATGGTAAATATCGGTTTGTTTAATTAATATAAGATATTATACAATATATAACTAATTATTTAAGGCGGTCTTGGATCTGTGTGTAGGACGGTTGAACTTCATTAGTAGAAGGGGTGGGAGTGAAGTATATTCGAAAATTCAGGTGCAATAAAAATTGAAGTAAAAATAAAATAATGTCCCTGTAGTAAACCATTCGATGTGTAGATTTAAGGTTCAATTAATGTAACAATTTTATTTCATGGGTTTGAGCTACAACATTAATTAGGTTTTCAACAAAGACATTTCATTTAAGAATATTTATATATTTGGTTAATACTAAAAACATTAAATTCGGAATAGATCAAGTTTGTTGAAACGAATTGAGTAAATCACAAAATTTATCAGGAACACGCGTAACTTATTCCTGAGTTCGTTGTGCGCAAGAAAGAGGCTTTTATTCAGAGTGTTCAGAATCTATTTCTCTTTAGAGAGCAGATCACTGAGAATCAAACCGTAACCCGTCTCCACCTACGCTACTTATGAAATTTATGCCCAACCAACATCTACACAAGCGATTCACATATTTCCGGGTAGGTGAATCTAATCAGGGCGCGAAGTCTAAAAACAAATTTGCTGTTGAAGTTGTTGTTCGCACTAAGAACAAACTATCAGGTAGAAAAATAATGCAATGTAAAGTAATGACAAAGATTATTTTCTCACTCTTCTATACATAGCAATATAGCTGTAAGAGAAATAGGCCTACAACTAGCATCGGTCTGTTTTTTTTTTTTCAGAGAGTGTTGGTAATTTGCTGCATTGTGTTTGCAAGCGCTGGGTTATATACGTCTATTTGATATTGCTTTTATTTATGTTTACTTAATTATTAGTCTTCTTACTTTATTAATACTTAAATTGCAACAGCGAAATAAATATACTCCTATGAAGAACACATCTATGCAACGAATATTGGAAACGTGTAGTTGGTCTATTTCATTTCGAAAATTGTTTCCATAGTAACATCAGAACAATGCGTTTAGGTTACAATGATAAGCAGTGTTAATGCGGAGCTTCTCCAACGGCCCCACAGTGGTCTAGAATGCAAATTTAGCGGGACATGTCAACAACTATTCAGCTACCTAACAGATTTTTATGAAATTTTACACAGTAGTTACTGGTAGCATATATGTTTTGTATGCAAGCTCTCGTTACGTTGGTATAAGGGGAACTACCCCTTATAGGGTGGCGCATTTAGACAAAATTAGAAACTTTTCTCCTATCTGACATATTTTTATGAAATTTTACAAAGCAGTTACAAGTAGCATATATGTTTTGTACACAAGCTCTGATTAGATTCGTATAAGGGGAAATGCCCCTTTTAGGGGGCGCAATTAGACAAAATTAGTAACTTTTCTCATATTTAACAGATTTTTATGAAATTTTACAGAGCAGTTACAAGTAGCATACATGTTTTGTATAGAAGCTCTCATTACGTTCGTATAAGGGGAACAACCTCTTATAGGGGGCGCAATTAGACAAAATTAGTAACTTTTCTCATATTTAACAGATTTTTATGAAATTTTACAGAGCAGTGACAAGTAGCATATATGTTTTGTACACAAGCTCTCGTTACGTTGATATAAGGGGAACCACCCCTTATAGGGGGGCGCATTTAGACAAAATTAGTAACTTCTCTCCTATTTGATAGATTTGTATGAGATTTTACAAAACAGTTACAAGGAACATATATATTTTGTATACAAGCTCTGATTACGTTCATATAAGAAGAACTACCTCTTTCAGGTGGCACAATTAGACAAAATTAGTAACTTTTCTCCTATTTAACAGATTTTTATGAAATTTACCAAAGTAGTTACAGGTAGCATGTATCTTTTCTATACAACCTCTCGTTACGTTGGTATAAGGGGAACTACCCCTTTTAGGGGGCGCAATTAAACACAATTAGTAACTTTTCTCCTATTTGATAGATTTGTATGAGATTTGCAAAACAGTTACAAGGAACATATATGTTTTGTATACAAGCTCTGATTACGTTCGTATAAGGAGATCTACCCCTGATAGGGGGGCGCAATTAAACACAATTAGTAACTTCTCTCCTATTTGATAGATTTGTATGAGATTTTACAAAACAGTTACAAGGAACATATATGTTTTGTATACAAGCTCTTATTACGTTCTTATAAGGAGAACTACCCCTTATAGGGGGCGCAATTAGACAAAATTAGTAACTTTTCTCCTATTTAACAGATTTTTATGAAATTTTACAAAGTAGTTACAGGTAGCATGCATGTTTTGTATACAAGCTCGCATTACGTTGGTCTATGTGTAACTACCCCTTATAGGGGGGCGCAATTAGACAAAATTAGTAACTTTTGTCCTATCTAACAGACTTTTATGAAATTTTATACAGTAGTTACACTTAGTACATTTGTTTTGTGTACAAACTCTGATTACGTTGGTATGAACAGAAGTGCCCCTTACAGGGGGATGCATTTAGACAAAATCTTATGGGGGAGGGAAATATAACATTTTAGGTACTATAGCCACCTTTTGGACACTCGGAAAGCTTATTTGGTACATAATTAACAAGCTCTCACCTTGAAATCCCTGAATTATACTGCGGAAGTACATTCGGTTCACAGATATTGAAATAACTGCAACCGAGAAAAATTGCACTACTGCACCTCGAAAGAATAGTGCTCATAAATTATTACTTCCGCAAATCTGCGCACCTTAAGACTAGATTTAAAATAGAGGTAAACAGTGGAGGAAGTGAAAAAAAATTTTTTTTGGACGAACCAAAGGGTTTTTTTTTCTCCACCTTAGCAATGTCTGCACTCAATTGTTATATTTATATTTATCCCGTGTCCATTCATGCTAATTTGACATGCTATAATAACATTAAATGTAACACAAACAAACAGTGTTACATACCTAAAGAACTACTTGACATGTTGGTACCAAATATGAATGGAATCGACCACTTACAACAGACCTACAGCACAAGGAAAACGGCAGCCTCGCGGCGCTTGCTGAGTAAGAATGCTTGGTGGCGAAATGTGGCATGTTACCGGCTTCTTATCTCGCTATGCAGCCACCTCCGCTGATTAAGATTATCAATTCAGTGTTACTCGGTTATATAGGAAAAATAATTTAAGGGTTTAATTTCATTTTTTTACATGTCATATTTCTCCATTTGTCCTCCTAAATATGGATTTTAGACCACTGTCTCGCTGCATCTGTAGTAAGAATAACAACACACATCAACAATAAACGCTTATATCTCAGAGCATTTACACGTATCCACAAATTTAACGCTTATTTGAATGAATCGGTGCAACACTCGCCCATAATTTGATTTATGTGCTGCTACGTGTGACCCTGATTGGTTGCAAGAAAATATGTTTCGAGTTGTTTCTGACCTCTGTTGGTTAGTATATATTTTCTCAACATCTGTACTAATAATAAATCTGTAGCCGAAATTTTTCTGGTAATTTTCGATTTTCCAAAAATAATTGGTCCTGACATATATAATTAACCACCCTGAAACCGAAAATCGCTTTTTTGAAATTTTTGTTTGTATGTCTGTCTGTATGTTTGTTACCTTTTCACGCGATAATGGCTGAACGGATTTCGATGAAAATTGGAATATAAATTAAGATCGTTGTAACTTAGATTTTAGGCTATATGGCATTCAAAATACATTATTTAAAAGGGGAGTTATAAGGGGGCTTGAATTAAATAAATCGAAATATCTCGCTTATTATTGATTTTTGTGAAAAATGTTACATAACAAAAGTTTCTTTAACAATAATTTGCGATAAGTTTTATTCCTTGAAAGATTTTCATAGGACTGATATTTAATGAGATAAATGAATTTTAAAATTAAAATAACTGCCATCTAAGGCCGTGTAATGAATTAAAAATCAAATGACTTCGTCTATAAGGGGTCTTGGACAGCAACAATCGAAAACTATGAAAGATAGCCTACAGAGAATGTTTCTGTGTTTGTATCGAGTAATATCGGAAGCTAAATTAACCGATTTGTATAATTAATTATTATTTCACCATTGGAAAGTGTAGTTACTCTAGATGGACATAATGCTATAGGCCTACTGTTATTACAGTAACTTCTGATATAATATAATATAATATAATATGTAATATTATATAATATAATTTAAGTTATTTGAAGGGTTCAGAACCATAGTGGGCCAAACGCCATTTACTGAATACGTAGAAAACAAGGATTAAAATTAAGTTATTACCATAATTCAATGGAAAACTATAACGAGTAAAATAAAATATACACATTAAATCTAAATGGTATCAATCTTCATTAAAGTTTGGTTGCATATAATAAAAATTAAGAAACATGTTAAAGGAATTGTCATTGCAGCAAATGAGTGTCTCTGGACCGAAATGATCGCATTTTAATTATTTAAACACAATTTAAATTAAGTAACATATTAAACGATTTATCCTTCTATCAAACAGGAATGTTCCCTGGATCAAATGTCCTATTTTAATTACGTAATTACTTTATATTTATTTCTAACGGGTGCAGCGGAGAGCACGGGTATAGCTAGTCTTCCATAATATAGCCCTACATGTTCTTTTATCACAAAATGTTGGCTTTATTTTTTTCAATTCCTCCAATAATAAATAAGCTTAGCATTTCATTAAAAAATTTATCTATATTAAAATTCATAAAACACAATAAAATATAATAAACAATCACAACAGATTTATGAACACATGTACAGGGTGGGGCATGGGAATCAAGTGTTCTTTAAATGGTTTCTACTCAGCCATTATGAAAGGGAGAGACGTGCGGCATGTGACAGTCCATTCCGTGGCTCATAGCATTTCACCTGCAGTCGGCATCATGGAGCAGTGGACGCATGTTTGAGTATGATTGTTTTGTTAGAAATGGCGAGTCGGTGACCTCGATACGGCGTGAGTTTTGCTACAGATTCAATATTAATCGCAATGATTCTGTGCGCGTGCGTGACACAATCTTATGTTGGGTTAAAAAATCTTAAAAAAAAAGGCGCAATACTGAAGAATAAATCGCCCGGCCCCCAACACAGAGTGCGTACTCCAGAAAATTTTCAGTCAGATAAGCGATATTGCGCAGCCCAGGCCGCTCTGCTCGAAGACATTCAACTGCTCTTGGAATCAGCAATCGTACGGTAAGACGGATTTTGCAAGGCGATTTACATTTACACCCATACAAGATGGGTGGTTTCAGCAAGATGGGGCAACGGCGCATATCTCCAGAGCATCATTGGCAGATCTTTGCCTCCTGTTTTCCAATCGTCTCATTTCGAGATTTGGTGATTTTCCATGGCTCCCTCGGTCCCCTGACCTGTCCACGTGATTTTTTCTATGTGAGTACCTAAAGGCACGTGTTTACGAGGATAAGCCCCGAATATTAGATGAATTAAAGGACACAGTACGTCAACACATCACTCAAATCAACAGAGATCCCCTGGAGAGAATAGAGGTGAATTTTCGTCAGCGCCTTAAACAATGGGTCAACACAGACGGACACTACATGCCAGATGTAATTTTCCGCTCATAATTGAAATGGTATGTTCTCACAAACGTTGTTCTACCAATAAAATGTGTTGAAAACAAACTGTTTTATGATTATTTTAAAAACACTTGGTTCCTATGCCCCAACCTGTACTTGTCAAGCTTCTTAAATTGTTAAAATTAGACATGTTTCGGGGTTGCATTCCCATCATCAGTGATGGCAAAGACAGATCTATTTCACATGTTTATCTTCCTGTTTTATTTACTTATTGTCTACTAGCCGTACCCGTGCGCTCCGCTGCACCCGTTATAAATAAATATAAAGTAATTACATAATTAAAATAGGACATTTGACCCAGGGAATATTCGTGTTTGATAGAAGGATAAATCGTTTAATGTTACTTAATTTAAATTGTATTTAAATAATTAAAATGCGATCATTTTGGTCCAGAGAGCAATCATTTGGTGCAATGACAATTCCTTTAACATGTTTCTTAATTTTTATTACATGCAATCAGAGTTTAATGAACAGTGACATCATTTAGATTTAATGTATATACTTTATTTTACTTGCTATGTGTTTCCATTGAATTATGGTAATAACTTAATTTTAACCCTTGTTTTCTACGTATTCAGTAAATGGCGCTTGGCCCACTATGGTACTGAACCCTTCAAATAACTTGAATTATATTATATTATATATTATATTATTTATATTATATTATATTATACTATATTATATAAAAAGTGTGTTGATAACGGATGTAGGCCTACTCCCATAAGTAAATTTTTCATTTGTTATGGGGGCTCTTAAATCTCAGGAGGAACAAATTTTATTTTACAACAGCGCAACATAATCTGCTTGGCTCATTGCCCAATTTTTTTGCATTGCATTTAATGCATATGTATTTTATGTATTTTAACACGATTCAATTGAGCATAGTTAAAATTTGGATTATAAAATAATGGAATGTTAAGCTAATATATTATTACTGCATACTAAATGAATATACACTCGTTGTTCGTTAATTCTCTGAGATAAACATTATTTTAAGAAATACAGGAAACGAATATACAGAATAGCCTATCAAGTTTCCTGTGCATAAGAAGCTATTTTAATCTTACCTGTCCTCAATTCACTCAGAAGTTACTGTAATAACATTATAGCATTATATCCATATAGAGAAACTACACTTTCCAATGGTGAAATAATAATTAATTACACAAATCGGTTAATTTAGCTTCCGATATTACTTCATACAAACACAGAAACATTCTCTGTAGGCTATGATTCATAGCGTTCGATTGTTGTTGACCAAGGCCCCTCATAGACGAAGTCATTTGTTCTTTATTTCGTTACACCGCCTTAGATGGCAGTTATTTTAATTTTAAAACTCATTTAACTCATTAAATATCAGTCCTATCAAAATTGTGTAAAGAATAAAACTTATCGGAAATCATTTTTAAAGAAACTTTTGTTATGTAACATTTTTCACAAAAATAAATATAAGCGAGATATTTCGATTTATTTAATTCAGGCCCCTTATAACCCCCCTTTTAAATAAAGTATTTTGAATGCCATATAGCCTAAAATCTAAGTTACAACGAACTTAATTTATATTCCAATTTTCATATAAATCGGTTCAGCCATTATCGCGTGAAAAGGTAACAAACATCCAGACAGACAGACAGATAGACAGACAGACAGACAGAGAGACAGACAGACAGACAGAGAGACAGACAGACAGATAGACAGACAGACATACAAACAAAAATTTCAAAAAAGTGATTTTCGGTTTCAGGATGGTTAATTATACATGTTAACACCAATTATTTTTGGAAAATCGAAAATTACCAGAAAAATTTTGGCTACCGGTACAGATTTATTATTAGTATA
Source organism: Periplaneta americana (assembly GCF_040183065.1). Classification (NCBI taxonomy): domain Eukaryota; kingdom Metazoa; phylum Arthropoda; class Insecta; order Blattodea; family Blattidae; genus Periplaneta; species Periplaneta americana. The sequence goes on along the minus strand of NC_091118.1, from coordinate 35,131,845 downwards.
GATTGTCTATTGTAGACAGATTGAAAATGTGGCGTAAGTGTTAAATAAAAAAAAAATCTTCCTGTCTGACATCAGTCATCAGTCCACATCATGTCAGACAGACAGGAAGATACACATCTGAAGGGTACAGAGAAAGCACGAACAGAGTCACAATTCTCATAAGGGTGACGACATCATCTAAGTCAGTATATTACTGCAAAATTTATGTTTTTCTTATCAAAACTGATAAAGGAGAATTATCACTACGGATACAATCATCCTTTCCTACATTTTAATTAGGAACAACAATAAATTTTGTGCGAGATAGTGCGTATTTGCTTGGTTTCCGCACAAAACCAATCCGCGGTAAGTCTAAAATTCCTCATTCAGTATTCCCAACCTAACACACATAACAATTTCCCTCTTCTTACCGCTTAAGTGACATACTGATTTTACTGCTTAGGCTTTTAACATATTATTTTTAGAGACGTTCAATAGAGTAATAATTATAAATTGGAAACTTACCATTGCAATTTCACCTAAATTGCACTGTTAATTATTGTTTTTAAATATTTGCAAAAATTAAGTAAACTCAACAACTCCACTAAAGTTACTGCATTCGTGATCCAAGTAACATTAAGGAAGCCGTGAAAAAATCAACAAGATTCCATAGACTGGGTGGGGGGGGGGGAAGACAGACGTATATCACGGCCTGCTGCAGTATAGTAAACACAGAAAACATTTTAAAGCAACAATGTTGAAGATAGATATTTTTGTTTTGTAAATTTGCCGTCATTGAACAGAAACCAAGATGGAGTTTTCATTGCAACTAATTAGAAATTCCTCTTTCAGGTATGTAATAAACAATCTTCGCACAAAATAATGTACGATACACGAGCGGTATGTTTTCTTTCAATTCTCGGAAATTAAAAAAGCTCAACTACGTTTCGCTTTTTCAAACTTTTCCTCGAACATGAAAATTTCAACATACCGCTCTTTTAACGCATATTACTGTTGTAGTAATATACTGAATTAGATGATGAAATCACCCTTAAGAAAATTGCGACTCTGTTCGTTCTTTCTCTGTACCCTTCACCTGAAATAGATCTTTGTCATCACTGATGATGGGGATGCAATCCCCGAAAAAAAGGCTGATTTTAACAATTAAAGAAACTTGACAAGTACATGTGTTCTTACAACTGTTGTGATTGTTTATTATATTTTATGAATTTTAAAAATCAATGAACACTGTTGAATATTGACCGAAATGTGTACAGTATTTAATTTATCTATTTTTTCCAACTCTTTCAATAATGTACTTATCGTTTTATTTCAACCTTTACCTTTATTTTTCCAATTGCTTCAATAACATACCATTTTATTAGTTTTATTTTTTCATCTACTTCATTTTATTTCAAACTCTAGCTTTTTGTTTCTAATTCCTTCAATAACATGTTCACAATATTATGTAAAATTTTATCTTTGTGTTCCAACTCCTTCACTGATATGCGTATTTGTTTATCTAAAACATCTGTTTTTCCGTACACGGACGTAATTCAGTTTCTAACAGTATGAAATTTTGTGTTATTTCTAGCGGCATACTGAGAATAAAACATGCATCTATATCCCTTTGAAATTCAACTGCAAAATACTCGTAAATACAATGTAAGAATAAAATTATACCACTTTAATATAACCCACTCTGTACATCAGTCTTGCGATGGTGACTAATATTTGCGGGCGAGGGCTATTTTATGCCCGCTGCGCGCGCGCGGAGCTCTTTTACCTGTAATCATTGCTAAAGGATGTACAGATCTTAGAACACAGCGCATCATGACGGAACGGAAGCCCTTAAAGCTTTCAAGGAAGAGTGGAAGATACAATATTTATGCTTCGAACATGGTGATGAAGTCCAGTGTTTGTTGTGAAAAAAATATATATATATCATTTGCAAAAAAAAAAAGCAACATAAAAAGGCATTATGAGACGCAACATGAAAAAAAAAATACAGGCATTATTCAGGAGAAGAGAGAAATAAATTAATTTCGGAATTGACATCGAAGGTAAATTAATTTACATTTGGGTCAGCAGATAGTATCTAGATTCCTTTTATTTCTTTATTTTAAATGTATTATTGATGTTTTATTTGTTGCTTGTTTCTGGATATTTACTTTTATTAGACTACGTGTTTCTTTAATTTAGAAATAATATTTTATCTTTGATTATACTTTAACTTATGCTATTACTAAACTCAAAATGCTAATTCACTTTTATTCCAACAACTATTTTCAAGGTTTTGAGCAAATATGAACTAAACATTTTGAAAACTTTGATGCAAGGAGCTTTTTTTAGTAACGTCAATATAAAATATAATTTCAAAACTATTATACCTAACTGCACAAAATTTTGTACAGATGATATTATTATAGATCTGTTTATATAGTTTAAATTTCACAAATTTTGGCCGAAATTGAGAAAGTTTTAAAAGTCATACATATCCCCTTAAATGATTGACCCCAAAAATTACGATGGCTCTCAATATCTTAATTTAATCAATTTGTTTCTTTCGTGTTACGTGCATCTCACAAATCACTCTAAGAAAACTCATTACATAATCACGACTGCAGAGTAAGGACTACATTTTCACAATCACACAATCAATATACTCTATTTCAATCAATATTGCCATTATTATTTTTTCAACAAATACTCAAAAGTACTTAGAGATCACACACGTCGAGCAGGTAGACCCTATTAGTTTCTCCTAACCGATGAAGTGAAGTATTTACATAATAAATAATTGCTTTTAACAATAAAATGATTTACATACAATTAACTTTTCCTATGTCTCTTTTTGTTCCTAAAAACCCTTCCCTTTGCGATTTGTTTATATATGTACATGTATATTAAATAACTGAGTAATTAGCCCTATTACATAGCCAGAAATTTAGTAACGCAAGTTATTGTAATAATTGCTGCCTTTATTCGCTGCATGTGCATGTACAGCTGTCAAAAAAAAAGTGGCCGCACTCGTGAACAGCGAATATTTTCAAAGTCCACTTCGGGTCGCGGCGATGTTACACGATGCATGTGCTTGTACAAGCAGTTCCCGAACTATGAAAGTGTTCCATATCTGCGCCTCGTAGGCCAGCGGTAGAGTGCTTGTTTAGTGATTCAAAGGTTGTGGGTTCGGGCCTTCTTCAAGTTTTCATTTTATTTTTTAATCGTTCTTTAGCGATGTAAATGCTATTCAAATTATCATTTATATTCAGTTATCGTTCTTGATGGATATCACGTTATTTATATTTTGTTATCGTTCTTTAGAGATATGAATAAAATTCAAGTCATCATTTGTATTCTGTTATCGTTTTATAACGATATGAATAACAATTTTTATTATTGTATCTCCAATGGTGGTTAGCCCTATTTTACATATGTATGTTAGGGATATAGTTTCATACACAAAAAAAGATAAGCATAAAGAGAAATAGAAAAGAAAATTAAATTAGCTTACGCGATGTAAATAAAACATAAACAAACCGTAAATTAGGCATTGCGATTGCAAAATAAATATCAGGTATCAATTTGAAACATACAAAAACATTAACAACACACATACGTAACACTTCTATAACACAAACATGCAGCCTTCCGTACCATACATCATAAATTAATACACAATAGTCATACAAACACAATCAAACTATAATTACGACATTGCGACGACATCAAGCATCACATAACTGACTCACATACATAACAAATCAAGCATCCGTTACAACACATACACTTCAACATAGTAACCACACTTTTAAAAGTTACAAATTTGGCTCCAAGAAGAATAAATAGGACACTGTTACTAATTACTATTCTTCTACAATTTCTTAAATATATCTGTAATAAATCTGTGAAATTCCGATATGAATAATATTCACGTTTTTTATATTGTTATCGTTCTTTAGCGATATAGATAATATTCAAGTTATCATTTATATTCTGTTTTCCTTCATTAGCATTATAAAATAATATTCAAGTTATTTATATTGTTATTGTTCTTTCGCAATATAAATAATCTGTATTTTATGTAAGTAATTATTATAACACAAATAACTATCGTTCTTTGTAAAATAGGTTATTTTATTTAGATAATTAAATAAGTATTATATAATATCTTATATTAATTAAACAAACCGATATTTATCATTTATATTCTGTTATCGTTCTTTAGTGATACTGTATAAATAATATTCTAGTTATTTATATTGTAATCGTTCTTTAGCGATATAAATAACATAAATTTAATATTAGGTTTGGAAAAATCCAGTTGTATAATACTGGTATTAGTTTTTCTTTTTGTATTATTACATTATACTATCTTGAACCACAATAAAATGAAAAGGAGTAACGAGGAATTGAACCTGAGACGTTGACATCTAAATTTCGACGTTCGTCCGCTGAGCTACGAGGGCAAAAGTGTGGAAACATTTTCGGAAAAATTGGCCCAATCACACTCTAAGATTTTCTGATGATTCGTAGAAGCTAGTCCAGGATGCGGGGGGCAAAGGCTAATTGAGATTTCCCGGTCTCTGATCGGGTCAAACATCCTGATAGAATTAATATTTAACCCTTGCCGTGACTTTCGGTGAAGTCCGGAGGGCCCAATTAGTCAAATTCACTCTCCTCATCTCCATGCTTGGGTCCCCTGGAATTTAATAAGATGCGAAAGAGATAGTGGTGTGCGGAAAGCAACGGGATGTTACCGCATTTAGGCCTATCCTTCCCAAGAAAAACTGCAAACATGAACAAAGGAAGCTTTTAATAGAAGAAGAAGGATATTCTGCGGACCTCTGGAAAAAGAACTAAGGAAGAGACTAGTGAAGTGCTTTGTGTGGAGTGTGGCATTGTATGGGGAAGGAACATGAACATTACGACGAAATGAAGAGAAACGAATTGAAGCATTTGAAATGTGGATGTGGTGAAGAACGGTGCGTGTGAAGTGGACGGACAGAATAAGAAATAAAATTGTGTTTGAAAAAGTGAGTGAAGAAAGAATGATGCTGAAACTGATTAGAAAGAGAAAAAGGAATTGGTTGGGTCTCTGGTTGAAAAGAATAATAGAAGACATTAGGATATGTGGATCATATGCGGAGACTAAGAGGAAGGCAGAAAATAGAAAATATTGGAGATTGTTGGGTTTGCAATGAAAGACCTGCCCATGGACAGAACACTTATGTATGTGGGTATGTTCAGAATGCCTGGAATATCGTGTCTAAGAACAGTCGCTATTTGCAAAGACTAGTCGATTCCATGCCCACTCGACTGCAAGATGATCGAGATAAGAGGAAGATAGACTAAATATTGAATTGTGGCTTTTTGTTTTGTTTTTTGAACGCTTAATTGTTTGAATGTTTTAAGGCCGACGCCAGTAAATTTGTTTTGTTTATGCCACGAAAGATATTTTTATTGAGAATAAAATCTTTTTTCTTTCCATTTGCAGCCACAATATCATAATGATAAAGTCATGGCATAATATATTAATGAACCTGATGTTAGTTACTAAAATAATCGTAAAAAAGAAAGGAGCCATTATGTATAGTTTGTCTCTCTCAAAAAAATAACAAAAAAGAACATAAAAAGCACGAGGTTGTAGTCGAACGCAGGACCTCATGGATAAGAGGCCTGAACGCTACCATTACGCTATCGAATCACAGAGAGAATACTTCAATTATAACTGTAGATATCAGGCAACGTGGTCCAACAACATGTAACATCGCCTGTCTCCGAATTATAGCGAAGATACCCGAAGGGAACTTTGTTCCAGGAGAGCGGCCACTTTTTCTTTTGACAGCTGTACATCCCTGTTGTCTACGTTACAGTGAATGCGCTATGCGCTCGCGATCAAGGTCGAGCTCTTCTACCGTGATTGGGAGCTAATATCGTCTCATCCCTGCTGTACATAGACCAAACAGGCGAAGAAGTGAGCAGACAGCAGACTTCACGCACGCACAAAATGAAATGTCCGATCGTATCTGCCAGCGGACGAAATATCAGGTGACATTACCCCAATACCCATCACCGTTTTGTTCGAGAGCATCTAGGATGGTCCGGTGCAGTGCTGCTCATCGGAGTGACTACTACCGCGGAGGAATCGGAGATTACGAATAAAGCTCTCCACCGGTGATCTCCGGTACTATCGTAGTTGGAATAGGGGACTACGGAGGGACGCGGTGGTTCGGAGCGAAGCGACAGTTAGCTCAAGGACGACCGGCGCGTACGGACTGACGGTAGTTGTGAGTGGAATAAAATGGCTCCAAATCGGATATCCGTCGCATGGAAATTCTTTAATTTAGTTGAAGGTAATAATAAAGTCGCACACTGTAAACTTTGTGGGCGAATTTACTCTAAGGGTGGTGGAACTTCGAATTTGTTATGCCATTTGAAGCGATCGCACAATCGCAACTTGATGAAAACAATTACGCAAAACATTTGATACGATTTCTTTTTAAATTGTTTTAGTGCTATTGTTCCCAAACGCTCACAGTCTATGAAAAAGTCTTGAAATTTCTCTAAAACTTAACTTTCGAGGCAATAAAAAAAAACATATGAAATATTTAAAAGACGACTTGAGTTATATTTTGCTGTTTAGACAACTTGAGTTATACTTTACTGTTTGGATTAAAATATTGAGTTTCTGAATGAAACTAAAGAAACAAGTAGTAATAATATAATTACAATTATCCTTAAGTTGATATCCGCTTATATTTTTATTACAGAGAAAGAGTGGCGCGTTTTAGAAGAGGCAGTTCAAATACTGACACCCTTTAACACAATAATCACAATCCTGTCCGGTAAAGAATCTGAATATATTATGTTGGACAGTAAACTTTAACCCATTGATAGCCCAAGTTTCTTTTCTTCCATTCTGAAGCTCCCTTAATATATTTTACGTTAAACGAATTAAACTAAACCGATTAGAATAATAATTGACAAACACTGTTTGTGATTAAACGAGAGTTTCTAGGAGAACTACAGTATAAATGTTTACATTAGCTACTGAATAGCTTTACTTCTGCGTTAATTTTGCAGTTAGATTGAATGTTATTAATTTGATCAATGACATAAAACTAATACGCCTTTCCACATAAACCATGAATTTCAAAACTAGAAAAAAATGTGTCAGCTAACGTAGAACTTCAAGCAAAACAAGAAAAAAAAGCCGAAGAAAGAGAGAGAGATTAACATAAAAGAAAGAATAAACAACAAATTACAACTTAGCTATTTTAAAAGATACGCGGACGTCAGCGGACTCGAATCACTACCTGATCCGATTAAAGGAATGCTCAGCGGAAAGTGTATGTCTGCGCCACAGCACATATACAACCTGCGCGGCATCAGTCGGAGGTAAGCGGAGGTCTCCGATTGAAAGCGCGCAAACAACCGCTCCGGAGAAAACCTAATCATGAGCAGCACTTGTCCGGTGTTGACTTGGACGAATGTCCGATGCAATATTTTGAGGTCTCATAACAATGCCATGTGTGTAATCAGTTAATCACAATCATCGTCATTTCCATGGATGGGCAACTCGTGCTAAAAACCTTGAAAAAGAGAAAGACAGACGGAGCCAGCCGCAGCAGTTACAAGTTGTTTGTAGTTTCGCTGCAAAAGCAGTTCACTGCCATGGTGCGCTGTGGCGGCTCATGCAAGTGGTCGTGATATCTACTCCGTGATCTGAATTTCAGAATGACGCAATTATATTAATTTTAGACAGACTGTACCTAAACACACATAACAGAATTATATTAGGCTTATTTCCTAGCTTGGTAAATTAGTATTAGAAACACAAACTGAATACAACCTTTTTCAAAATACAACAAATATAGCTGCAACACTTACTTATTATTAGAATACACTATTTGTTAATATTTGTTATTATATGTCTTATTTGAAACATAGAACGCCGAATTTACAAGTCTTTATACATTAAACGTCCCGCGCCGTGGCGTCGCGGTCTAAGGCATCCTGCCTGGGACTCGTGTTACGGAATGCGCGCTGGTTCGAGTCCTCATGGGGAAGAAATTTTCTCACGAAATTTCGACCAGTGTATGGGACCGATGCCCACCCAGCATCGTGATGCACTTGTGGAGCTACGATAGGTAGAGAAATCCGGTTGCGAATACCAGCTATAACACGGCTGGGGGTTCATCGTGCTAACCACACGATACCTCCATTCTGGTTGGATGATCGTCCACCTCTGCTTCGGCATGAGGGCGTGAGGCCAGCAGCCGGCTGGTCGGTCTAGGCCCTTCATGGGCTGTAGCGCCAAGGATTATTATTATACATTAAACAGTAGCCCTCTGTTCTGTTGTATTCGCAAACAATCACAAATTGAAGGAAGTAATTTTTTAATGTCACGACAGATGAAATAAATTTACTTCTGAGCTTTCTCTGTACATTGAGAACTTTTACACTTCTTTCTTGTATTAAACTCCCCTCAAGCACATACAGTATATATGGAAGCAAAGAATATATTTGAAAATTCTGACTTACGCAGCATTACGAACAGTTCGATTCCTGATTTCGCTGGAATCTGAGTGAGTGCTGTTCTGTAGATTTATCAATTGAAGCTATAAATTTTCAGGATCTTCCATCGGCTGTAAGCCAAAATGATTTCAGAAAAATTTCGATTCCTTGTCAATTATCACTGTTTCTCCAAACTTACTAGTGAATTATGCTGTAGGTCTTGAAGTAGGGTCTTATATTTGATAAGAGGATTTTCTTATCACTCGTCAAGATGATTTATAGTCAAAGAAAGTGAAGTTGTCTATGTTCTACATGATATTGCCACATTTCAAATTTATCCCTACAAGCTCTTAGCTAGTCGATCATAATGTCGTGCAATTCTGTAACTCGCACGCACAACGTGCTAACGATATTTGATATCACTCTCACCTTGTTGATATTCCATTTTAGAAGTGTGATGCTGCTCATATAAGTAGTACATGACTATGTAACAGTTAATAACAATAATTAGGCTATAGGCTTATTATATAAAACTGTTTAAGTTAAAGAGAAGCTATGTTTATTATTTGTTATATCCTACTATTTCATAATTAATTACATTTATTAGAGAGGTGCATGCAGCAAGACATGCTTTTATTTCCTGTTTTCTTGTATGAGCGTAACATAATATCTATTACTGAAGAGCGTTTAAATCATCTTGCAATGGTAGGCCAATAGGGTTAATTTTGCTCACTCCTTTTTCACCTCTACTGCCTGCAGAAAAGATTCATTGGAACCCGTGAGCGCTTGGTAGTACGTAGAGTCTTTCACGCGCTCTGACCTTGACCTCCCTGATCTATAGTCACGTCGCTGTTTTTGGCATGACTCCTCTTCTTTGCTTACGCCTTAGGAAGTGAAGACTCTATAAAGTCTAGGTAGGTAGTATCGTTCGCCATTTTTGTTCTTTCGTTGCCGAGCTACCAGACGAGGAATCTATTTGCCGCACTGTTAAACCTTATCATGTCGTAGCTCCTATGATAATAAATCAAACGCACTCTAATTGAGCAAATAATTGAGCGGCAAATAACATTCTCGTGTGCTTTCTGCGAACGCCAACGAAAGAGCCAAAATGGCGGGCGGATATATTAAATATTTATCGAGCCTTAGGAAATGAATTATGTAATCAGCAGCGAATCACAAGACGCACACGTTTAAATGTAGTCGACCTGCAACGTGATTGGCTGCCGGAAATAAGAGCGACGGGACTATAGTCGATCCCAGCACGCCAGTCTACAATACCAGTTAATACACACCACGGTAGTAATGAGAACTTCAATTCGCTGTCTGGGTAACCCGTGACAGAGTTCTAATTACGATGAAAGAGCTGCTACTGCTATTGCTACTGCTACTGCTGCTGCTGCTGCTACTACTACTACTACTACTACTACTACTACTACTACTACTACTACTACTACTACTACTACTACTACTACTACTACTACTACTACTACTACTACTGTTATTATTACCATAATTACTATTTTTATTGCTGTTGTTGAAGGAGGACTGACTGTTATTTATAGCTTATTCAATTCCGCTCATTAAACACACTTAAATCTTACAGCAATTACTGTATAGTATAGATGTTACATGTAATCATAGGTCGAATCCCCTATCACGTTTTAAATGCTGTCTTTGCAACACTAATCACACAAGCTTCAACTACATCTGTCTCGGTAAAAGACTAAAAAAAAAAAAAAAAAACAATTTATTTTTACAGAACCAAAGATATTATGCTTAGTGCTTATCTTTTTCTACCATACAGACCCATGATCTCTAGGCCTATAGCGTAGAATAATAGGTAAGTAGTATATCGTCGTTGTTCCTGCAATAACTCCTATGTGCAAAATAAAAAAAATTTCAGTAGGAAGAAAAAACTCATTTATTCATCCTATGGCAGTGGTACATAGGAGATTGTGAATTCTTACATTTTCGAAAGAAATAAATATAATTACATAATATAGGAGATTTTATTATTTGCTGTATCACTATTTAAGTTATCTAAGAGAGCAAAAATCTGAAAATCGGTAAATATGTCACATAGGAGTTATTGCAGGAACAACGACGATATAAAGATATTATTGTCTATGCAACACCTTGACTTTTATTTAATACTGAATAAAGAACATGATGCACATAATATAAAAATATTTAGATATAAATTATTTCAACACTAACTTACATGAATAATAACAATACAGTAAATACAACTGATATATATTACTAGAATACTTAACCACTTTATATTTTTAAACTCGTTACGTCTCATATTTCAAGGCTTAGGACATCATAAATATTGAAGTTTATTATGTACCTTAGTGTCACCATTATGTTATTAATACGTGAATTATAGCCTACCCCTTTTGCTTTCAGGGTCGCTTTAGACCTTCTTGACATTGAGGAAATCAGATATGAGGTTTCGTCTTAGTTGATGTATTGCTAGTGGTATTGAGGAAAACAAATAACTGATCCAATATCTAAATGTTATCCATTGCCTTTTAGACTACAGTATTGTGCAACCCACAGCTTTTCAATTGCATCCAAGTCTGGGGACTGGGCAGGCCACGGTAAATTTGACTAGTGTGCGTTTTCAAGCACTCAACATGTGGTCTGACATCATGCATGAAGTTGAATCCAGAGTCAGACTCTTATTCAAGAGAAGTCAACAGCTTGTAATAGATCGTCATTCGGATGTGAAGGTAACTACAACGCGACTAATTTGTCTCGTCAGAGAGTGTTGTTTACGTAAGCACAGTAGGTACACTAGAGGTGCGTGTAGGTATAGCCGGAGGAAATGTAAATTGACACACGGAATAACCACTGAATTCAGAGTTGTATAGCGCACCGTTTAACCACGTTCCCCTGCGAGTTAATACAGGTTGTGGAGGAAGGGCAATTTCCGGTTCTATTTCTCTAAATTTCATTATTCTATAGGGGGCTTTTAGGAATGTTTTCTTGACATTAGATATAAAAGCGTCAACATTGCCAAAGGAAGAACGAATAACTTCTGCCACCCTATGAATCCAGTGAACCAGGCAGGTTAAGAGCATAATTTTCGAATAATGAAGCTTTATTTGTTGCCATCCTTCACGATATATGGAGCACCAACGGATACAAAAAGCATGCCATTTTCATATTTGATTCCATCGGGCCACAAAAATGACATGGCATTTTCAAATAATGTATCTATTTGTGCATGGTCGACTTTTTCAAGTGTGTCCGACGTCAATAAAAATTATTCACCCGGACAATTAGGTGACATTTTTCCGACGATTAAATTTGCTACGTATCTACCCTTCATGTCGATGGTTATTGTTTGCTACTGCATTTCTAATTCAATTTAAAATTTCGCTACAACACGAAGGTAAGAACTGTTTTCGAATCGATGATTCAGAAGATGCCTGAAATTTTCTGAACTTTTCTAAAAACTCTTTAAAATGAGGATTGTCCAACGTTTTTAATGGAATATTGCAACTTATCATCATTCGACACAAATCCTAGCAAAAGTCATATTTCATATTTGAGGCGGAATTTGAACTTGAACCCTTATTTTCTTCTAACATACGAGCAACATTTTTTGTGTGTTTCTGTGTATTACAGTGATGTTCTACCGATTGTTTTATTATCTTTCTTAATGCACACGTACATAACCGACACTTAAATGTTTTACCAGTATCACTACTAAAAATGTCGACGCCATATTCTTGTATTAAAGAATACACTCTATGTTTCTTAACATGTCTGCGGAATTATGATCACTTCACTGAACACAAATGAATAATATGTTTACGTATCTCAATGTTCTCTGTTCACGTATGGAAGAGGACTGACTGAGAACGCAGAGTGGCAGTTGTTTTTGGTCAGAGCAGTGTTGCTCTCTGAGGACGGTACCCTGTTGTAGCTACCTACTTGGGAAGCATGCACATCTCATGCCATAGTCTATGCGTACAGTACTTGTAAACCGTAAACGTGTCTTTTATTGGACTTTTTACCGCTGTCTAGTCATTAATATAGGGCAGTTGTTTGCTCGCAATGATCCTCTAATCCAGTGATCGTCAGCACTCGCTGAAATGGGTAAAGGGTAAGAGGAGCCGTCTCGTGTGCCCCGTCGTGCAGCAGGAAGAGGTAGAGAGCATACCCGCTAGCAGCTACAAATGCACCATAGTGCAGTGTGTTTTCCGCGGGTTAGAGACGCTAGCCCCAGAGTGCTCTGTGCTGATGACCGCTGCTCTAATCAAAATGAGATCGGCAGTTTTTTATTATTTGGTTATTTTACGACGCTGTATCAACGTCAGGTTATTTAGTGTGTTTAAATGAAATGAAGGTGATAATGCAGATGAAATGAGTCCGGGGTCCAGCACCGAAAGTTACCCTGCATTTGCTCATATTGGATTAAGGGAAAATCCCGGAAAAAACCTCAACTAGGTAACTTGCTCCAACCGGGATTCGAACCCGGGCCACATGGTTTCGCGGCCAGACGCGCTGACCGTTACTCCACAGGTGTGCACTCGGCAGTTTTTCTGTCAGTCAATATACCTCCGCACAAAAGATGTAAGAGTGCTATATGAATCTCTTGTCCGTCTCGAATTCTCTTTTAATTATATGGTTATCTTATTTGGCAACGACTAAAAAGTTCTTTTCCACGCAGCCTGTATCTCATCCTGACCTCAAATGCTTACATTGTGGGTATTCTGCAAAGCATTTCTTAACAGGATATAAACATAAGTCAATACACAGAAATCTGTCTTCTGTAGTAATTGTATTGTGTTGTTCCTGATAGCGATTCCACAGTCGAGACATGATGCCTCATTCAGTGATAAAGACTTCACTCTCTTAACCGACGTCAAATTAAAATACGTTTGTGCGAGATCGTGCGTATTTGCTTGCTTTCCGCACAGAACCAATACGCGGTAAGTGTGAAATACCACATTCAGTATTCCCAATCTAACACACACAACAATTTCCTTCTTCTTACCGCTTAAGCGCCATATTCATTTTACTGCTTTAGGCTTTTAACATATAATTTTTAGAGACGTTTAACATAGTAATAATTATAAATTGGAAACTTACCACTGCAATTTCACCTAAATTGCAATGTTAATTATTGTTTTTAAATATTTGCAAAAATTAAGTAAACTCTACAACGCCACAAAAGTTACTGCAATTGTAATGCAAATAACATTAAGGAAGCCGTGAAAAAATCAACAAGATTCCAGATGCCGATGTTATTACTGCAATATGTTATATAAATAATATTGTTAAAATATTAAAATGAAAATAAATCATTACATAACCTTACCGTTTGTTTTAAGTTCGCATTTATAGACTGGGGGAAAAAAAGACAGACGTATATCACGGCCTGCTGGAATATAGTAAATACAGAAAACATTTTATAGCAACAATGTTGAAGATAGATATTTTAGTTTTTAAAAGTTGCCGTCATTGCACAGAAACCAAGATGGAGATTTCATTGCAACTAATTAGAAATTCGTCTTTCAGGTATGTAATGAACGATCTTCGCACAAAATAATGTACGATACGCGAGCGGTATGTTTGTTTTCATGTTCTCGGAAATTAAAAAAGCTCAACTACGTTTCGCTTTTTCAATCTTTTCCTCGAACATGAAAACTTCAACATACCGCTCTTGTAACGCATATTACTATTACCTACGTTTGTTCGTGCTCAGTAGACAAGCATTCTAATTGGGTTTTGATGACGGAATGCCAATCGAACTGCACTAGATTCGCCTTAATCCGGCCTGTCAATTGGCGGGTAGGTGATAAAATGCGTTAACTCCAAAAATGGCCGAAATTGAGTTCTTAAGTTCAGATGGCAGCGCAAAACGAGACGCACGTTTGTGCGTAGTGCAATAATTCCTATCTCCATTAGAACATAGCTATATGATTGTGTTTTCTGAGTTGATTCGCCAAGAGCATAGTTGTGGGTGCGTGCTTGACAAGCCACCCTGCATAGTCAGGAGGCCTTTGCCCCTCATGGGATTTCGTGGCTAATTCTTAATTCTTAAAGTGTGTTAACTCTAGTAGTTGACAATTTTAATAACAACAATGATCAGTTGAATTGGACGGAAGTGAAGTGACTCCATTTTCAGAGTTAATCTCTTCATTAAAAAATTTAAGAGAAAGGAGAATTGATTTTGGTTAACTTAAATGAAGTTCCCCTAGCTCCATTTTCAGAGTTAAGTCGACCTGGTTGGCGAGTTGGTATAGCGCTGGCCTTCTATGCCCAAGGTTGCGGGTTCGATCCCGGGCCAGGTCGATGGCATTTAAGTGTGCTTAAATGCGACAGGCTCATGTCAGTAGATTTACTGGCATGTAAAAGAACTCCTGCGGGACAAAATTCCGGCACATCCGGCGACGCTGATATAACCTCTGCAGTTGCGAGCTTTGTTAAATAAAACATAACATTTAACATTTTTCAGAGTTAATCTCTTCATTAGAAAATTTAAGAGAAAGGAGAATTGATTTTGGTTAACTTAAATGGAGTTCCCCTAGCTCCATTTTTAGAGTTAAACTCTTCATTGGAAAATTTAAGAGAAAGGAGAATGATTTTGGTTAACTTAAATGAAGTTCCCCTAGCTCCATTTTCAGAGTTAATCTCTTCATTAGAAAATTTAAGAGAAAGGAGAATGGTTTTGGTTAACTTAAATGAAGTTCTCCTGGCGCCAAAAAGAAGTCCTTTCATTTCCCATGTATTAATATTCAACTTATTTTGATAAAACCTTAAAATTTCCAGTACATTTCAACTTCAATTCATTTATTAGTTCTAACTAAAAAAGCTAATTTTTATTGTCCTATCAACACAGAGACGAAGGCATTAGCCTTCTAAAGAATGTTGACTCACGTTTTATGATCCCTGGGATATCGAAAGTACGATTTAATGCAATTTATAATGCTGTAAGTTAATTGTAGCAGTTATAAACCGCACATATACACCCTGACATTTTAACACAGCAGTAATTAATATAGCTATTTACTAGCCCAGTAACAACCTACATTATAATAGATTACATCTTGCTTCGCGGGTTTCAGCACACCCTGCCGCTTAGGTAGAAGCACCTGTGCCGTTCGCGCGCATAACTGCTAGCTGTCCGGTATTATTATGTTGTGTATATCAATTCTCGATGCCCGTGCGTCCTACTTTAAACGGTTCAAACCTACCCGCGCAAATGAGAGTCGCTGCTTTCTCTCTCTCAGAAAGCAGGTTGGCTCGCTTTTTTTTCCCTCTTGTGAGGGAGAAAGCAAAGATCGCGCGGCGACGAGTCACGTTGGCAATAGAAATACCCCCAGGCACTGTGACGTCAATGGCGTCCTCAACCACCATTGTTCCGAGGGGTATAAATATAACGCATCTCCGCGACTTCAGTCACTCGTTCGTCAGATGGCAAAGAGGTAGCTCTAGCGCGACCTCCGTCACTGACAGCAGTCTCCCAACCAGGCCTACGCTATGGTTGTCTTTTGTTCGGACGTGTCTGCACACGGCCACCACTCCGGGAACAGGGAGCCAAGCTGCGCCCCTGTCTCCTGTATTCTTTCCTACACTAGCCTCACTTCTTACGTATTCTAAACTTATTTTATTCTAGTCTCGCTACAAGCCTCATCACCACCTCCAACCCGCACACTTCTCTCCCCTGATCACCCTTATCTCTCACCATCCTGACTTCGACTCCCAGCTCTTATCGAAAATCGAAAAATCGAAGGAGAATTGGGAGGAAAATTTAAAAGGTACGCAAAACGCGTCCTTGCAAGGGGTTGGGGGCTGTACAAAACTAAATATGTGAGCTCCAAGCCTGTTGGCCACTAGTCTCACTCCGGGTTACGCTGCTCCCCTGAAGGAGCTCTAGAAAATTTTGAAGGGGAAGCCGAAATTGGACGTAACCTCTTAGGTACCACATACGCGAGGGGGGCTGAGATTGATCAATTGATCACGGAACGGGGCGAGGAGGAGTTGGCTGGTGTTTGCCGTCAGGATGGCAAGACGCCGTCATCTGTTGTTCGATGACAAAGCAGGTGAAGGCCGTCGGAAGAAGCGCCGTGAAATCTAAGCTGCAATTTGAGATATCCCTGTCCTTTCAATTTGCGACTTATTGAGTGACCTCATATGTTTAATAGACTATTAATATTATCTGAACTAGGGCATACATAATTTATAATAAAGGTGGAATATATATGGGGAAGGGCATATAGGTCCGTGGCCCATTTCTTATAGGGCTCATCCCGACATTTGTCTTACGCCTGAGGAAAACCACGGAATACCTTAGGCAGGATGAGTTGTCTCATATAAGAGACTAGCCAATTTGGCTATTATGTAGGAGGTCATGAGCCTTGTTGATTTGTCTCAATTTCGAGACCAGCCATTTGGCTATATGATGGCTCAATTGCGAAGAGGGGGGAGAGATGTAATTGTTAATTAAGGAGATTCATGGGGATATGAGTGCAGGTCCGTGGCCCATTTCTTTTAGGGCTCATCCCGACATTTGTCTTAGCGCCTTAGGAAAACCACGGAAAAACCTTAGGCAGGATGAGTTGTCTCAATATCAGAGACTAGCCAGTTGGCTCTTAGGTTGAATGACTCTATGAATCGATGGATATATACTAGCCAATTGGCTCTATTAGATTTCCATCGATCAACAAAAGTAGATAATGTTATGGAGGGATTTTGTTTAGCCCAGTTAAGACAAGGTCATTTTACAGCGGTTGCACTATCCAAGGAGTCTCATGGAGTCGAGCCGTGGCTACCAAAACCTGGGAGTAACGCCAGCCTCCCTGTCCTCCTGTCTCAATAGTATAGCTAATGGACCTGTCTGGTGTCTACGCCGTAACCTAGGATCATACTGGCCGAGGCCAGATATGAGCGGGTTGGGGTTAGCACGAGCTTCCGCATACAGATTCCTAGCCAGTCGAGCAATGAACTCGTCTATGGTTGGCAACTCTAGTTCATCATGGAACTTTCTTCTCGAGGCGACTCGGGGGAGATGGGTAATGAGTCGAATCACCTGGTTTTGGACAACTTGGAGTTTACGGAGATGGGACACTGCCGCAAACCCCCATGCGGGTGCGGCATAGGTAATGACAGAGCGAATGAGGGCCTTATACATGGTAAGTCCTACCCTCAGGTTGTCAGGAGTTAAGGCCGCCAGAATGGGATAGTGTCTAACTATCAGCCCGTTGGCCTTACGAAGAAGGGATTGGATGTGATCTCGGAAGTTGAGATGAGAGTCCATGATGATCCCTAAATATTTAATTTGGTTCATCCACGGCATTTCTCGTCCGAAAAGTGTGGGTGGTGGTGGTATGTCTTCGAGCCTCGCTCTTAGTGAAAAGAGTATGGCCTGACATTTCTCTACATTGACCTTGATTCTCCAGTCGTGGAACCACGGCTGGAGGTGATCTAAGATCGACTGTAATCTACGGGACGCTAATCTATAGGTTTTGCCCATCGCCAAGAGGGCGGTGTCGTCTGCATAGATATACAGATGACTACTTCTGCCGTGGATATAGCGAAACGGGAGGTCAATAGTAGAAGAGTGGAGGGCGGAAAGCAAATTAGCCCGAAGGCCCTGCCTTTGGGCAGTCACTCCGGCACGAAGGCACAGAGTCTCTCCCTAGCAGGAAGCCTGCCTAGGGGCCGAGGACGGCAGGGGGTCTCCTCGAGAGAGGACCCAATCCCCGACCGGGATCCGCCTGGCCTAGGGAAGTTAGTGCGCACAGCCCTCCGTAGGCTGCGCGGCTTTCTTCGCGCTGAGCGCCGGTGCGGCAATGGAACCAATAGGCTGCTCTTTAAGAAGTGCCGATTACGTAGTTGTCCGCCGCCTGGCCGACAGAAGTACGATGCTCGGCGCCTCGAGCCTCCCTGGCCGAGAGCTGCTTGGCTGCTGCGCTCGCTTGCTGCTTTAGCACTGAGGGATCTGGTTGGTTGTCCGCTGTAGCTGCTGCTGCTTTCGCTGGTGCGCCAATCAGAAGGTCTCAGGACACGTCTTGCTCCTTTCACGTCCAAGAAAGAAGTCATAACGGTTTGTTCGATTAAACACAACCATCTCCTCAGCCCCCCTCTAGAGTCGGTAAGTCGCGAGTGCGCTCTGTTGATCCGTCGATGATAGAGGTCACCCTTCCCCGCTCCTGAAGTCGGTAAGTCGCACAGTACGCTGTGTTGATCCTCCGATGCCAGGAGCTTGTTCTCGAAGTCGGTAAGTCGCACAGCACGCTGTGTTGATCCTTCGAACTAGAGAACTAACCTTCTACCTCATTCCATCTCTCTCGTTATCCTACCCCCCACAACACACCTGAGAGCAAGCCGATTTTCCCCAGGCACTCCCGTTACTCCTACTTTCCTCTCACTCTAGTCGCACTTTACTATCACCCATCATAACTCTCCCCGCATCGAAGCCTCAGGACGAATTTCTAAACCATCACTTTCTATCACGACTCCCCCGTTACCCCTACCACAGAACTAGGAGGGAACCATAGTTACACTTTCACTGTTATTTCTGTAATAAACAATGTTACTTTAAAAACAGTCTTTCCTTTAAACTTCACCACAGTTTCGTATCACCCCACTCACAAACCACAGCCATCTTGTCACGTCACTCCCGTTTCCCCTCCCCACCTCGACAACACGTCGGAGAGCGAAACGACCAAGAGTCCGGCGTACGACAATTATAATAAGGTACTTGCTATGCATACAAACTTAGAGACAAAAGAAAAACGACTTTGATTTACATTGTCGTCACAATAGTCTTGCAATTTCTTACACCAAAAAGTTCGTATTGGTAACATCGTATAATTGCAATGATTGGATCGACATATTGTTGTGAACAGTTTTTTTTAATGAATCAGTGTAAATCATCTGCACGTTTAAGGTGAAACGATTATCACCACCTTTCACGTTTGCGTCTATGTACTAATACAATCCAGCCGAATATTTATACCTTAGTGGAAAACAAGATATGTCAGCGATCAGTTAGTCACTATATACAGAAATATTCAATAGTTTGTGTGTGGACTTCATCCTAATTTATGTTTCGAGAGGTGATAATTTTTACAACATGACTATGTACTACCCGCCACTGAAGAAATTTCTTACATTGAGAGCGATGCATGAACGTCAATCGTGTTAAAGATTTGGAGTGAGGTTGACGTCATACTTACCCCTTCAACGGAGTTTGGAATGGCTATTTTAAACAAAGAGATTGATTGCACAAAGAAATTCCAATTGCATCAGCATTTTATAGATAGCATCTCATATTTAAAAAAAAAAATTGAAAAACAGTATTCAGCCTTTGCTTTTAGTTTACGAAAAAACGTTGTTACAAACTTACTGCCTTTTAAAACATTTTTATACATATTTCAAATAAAGAAGTTAATTGCAAAAAGAAGTTCCAATTGGATTAGCATTTACAGTTTGCATTTCACATTAAAAAATAATCAAAAAACAGTATTCAGCCTTTGCTTTTCGTTTACGAAAATACTTTGTTACAAACTTACTGCATTTTAAAACTCATCAACTATCTACCTATTTAAAACAAAGAAATTAATTACATATATAAATTCCAATTGGATTAGAATTTCCAGATTGCATCTTTTATATAAAAAATTCGTAAAGTACTGATCAGTCTTTGCTGAATATAAAGAGAAAATTTTATTTACGTTTATTCTGAGAGTATTTCATATTTTAATGTATGTTTCTTTTCTAACTTTCTTTAGCATATTTGCATGAATATTTTCATGACTTTTATTGCATATGTCTTCGACAACCTCGACTCCGTAGAGCAGCCGTGGCGAAAATGTGACTCGCGAGCACACTGTGGCTCGCAATGGTAGCTATGCCTTTCTCTTGCTTCTTACCTCCTCCAACCCCCACCCTGTCACTCACTGGAGTCAAACTCCGTTGCATTTGTATTTGTCTCTGACCTGCGAGTCTCTCGAAACCATGTACCGCTACAAAAATGGAAGTTTCAAGTAGGATGGGAGAAAGCGTTTTTTGCTGCCAATGTAATAAGAATATTAAATATATGATTTGTCCACAAGTATTACCAGGAAAACGGTTGTATAACATAAAACGGTATTATACATGTTACTCATGAAACATTAAAAAGTTAAGCATTATTATTATTATTATTATTATTATTATTATTATTATTATTATTATCATTATTATTATTATCTCTGTACGTTGATCCTTTTTCAGCAGATGTACGAATAATGCGGTTAGATCTTCAATTTAAACTCACAGATTTGCAATGTGATGTTCAATGAAAGCTAGATGTAAGGACTTGACAAATGTTGAACTTTTCAAATCTTTTCCAAAAAATAAATATTCGAAGCTTCATTCTTTCGCTTGCTCTGTTAAGCCATGTTCGCTACAACTTACGTTTGTGAAAAATTATTTTCAACGATGAAAATAGTAAAAACCAAATTTAGATCACGATTGACAGACAAATATCTTCGTGATCAACTACGACTGGCAGCAAGTGACATAATTCCTGATTTTGAAACTCTGTCGCAGAGACATTCTGAAGACAGTAAATTTTAGGTTGTAATAATGTGTCCTTTGTTTTCTTATTCATTTCTTTCTTCGTTACACCTACTAACCATTAGTTTGTAACCTTATGCTGTATAAAATTATATTTAAGTGCTTGACGTAGGGAAAATAAAAATCCGTTAATATGTCAGACAGTTGCTTTACTTCTCCTTCAGGTGTCCGCCTCCCTCCATAGGTGCTATGCACGTTGCAGGTTACACAGTGGCTCGCCACACGATCACATTTTCGCCACGGTTGCCGTAGAGGACGATCAAAGTCGGAGATTTTTACTTCATTTTGCACTGACATATCGGACGTTTCTGTCACTAACTTAAAAAAAATCAACACCAACTAAGATAAGAATGATTTATACGTATACTCCCACAAAGGAATATTATGAAAAATTAATATTACCAAAGCGAACATAATAAATAATGTCCATATATCACCTTATACCATGGTTTCATACAAATAAACGATTTAATGGAAGTGGTCATACGAGTACCGTTTAGACGTTGTGTTGCGTTAGGACTCGTTCAGTGAAATAAGCTAACGTACAGGTACATCGAAATCATAAAAAGCAAACTGAGCTGAAATTTGGATTCTTCAATAACAAAAGCATTCTGGATATCGATCTGTTCAAACGTTCCAAGCATCTGGAAGTAAGAATACCTGCCAAGGTAACAAAAAATAATAAAAATAATGACGATGATAATAATAATTTATAACCATTATTATTATTATTACTATTATTATTATTATTAATCATAGTTTTCTGCCCAACGGCAGATCTTTCACTGCAAATCCAGCACTCTCAAATCTATCCCATTTTCTGCCTTCCTCTTAGTCTCCGCATACCAGCCATGTATCTTAATGTTGTCATTTATAATAATAATAATAATAATAATAATAATAATAATAATAATAATAATAATAATAATTCTTACTTATGGTTCATTGCAGTCTCACATAAACCAACCATCGGTCCCTATCCTGAACAAGATTAATCCAGTCTCTACCATAATTTCCCAACTCCCTCAAATCCATTTTTATATTACGGGAGAGTCGGGTAGTATCGGACAGTGCGTTTCTTTCATCTACCACCATATGGTAGTACCTAAATGACATGGTTACGTTTCTCTATGCGACATCACAGAAACGTAACCATGTCAGTCAGGTACTATCATCGTGTGGTAGATGAAAGAAACTCACTGTCCGATATTATCCGATGTCCGATACTACCCGACTCTCTCCTATCCTACCATCTAAGTCTCGGCCTCCCCAAAGGTCTTTTTCCCTCCGGCCTCCCAACTAACACTCTACATGCATTTCTGGATCACCTATACGTGCTACATACCCTGCCCATCTCAATAATATTCAAATTATTATTTATATTCTGGTTTCGCTGTTTAGCGTTAAGTTATAGATAATATTCAAGTTATTTCTATTCTGTTATTGTTCTTCGCGATATAAATAATCTGTATTTTATGTAAGTAATTATTATAATATAAATAACCATTCTCCTTTGTAAAATAGGTTATTTTATTTAGATAATTAATTATATATTATATAACGTATTATATTAATTAAATAAACCGATATTTATCATTTATATTCTGTTATCGTTCTTTAGCGATATAAATAATATTCAAGTTATCGTTCTTTAGCGATATAAATAACAAATTTAATATTAGGTTTGGAACAATACAGTTGCATAATACTAGTGTGAGTTTTTTCTTTTAATATTATTACATTATACTATCTCGAAACACAATAAAATGAAAAGAACTGACGAGAAATTG